>NC_084580.2:16477500-16505000 GCF_033978685.3 Nerophis lumbriciformis
ATATATATATATATATATATATATATATATATATATATATATATATATACACGTATATACAAAACAGTTAAAAAAGATCAAGAGGGAGGAACTTGAAATGGCCTCCACCTGCAAAACCAGTCCTTTTTTGGGGGCCATCTCGTTGTTGCCCCTCTAGTGCACCTGTTGTTAATTCCATCAACACCAATGCAGCTGAAACTGATTAACAACCCCCTCTGCCACGTACCTGACCAAAGCCTTATCAGAAAGTTGCAATTGAATTCATGCCATACCCTGATAAAATACTGTTCCTTTAATTTTTTGAGCAGTGTATATACATACATGCACACATACATACATAATTAAAAAAAAAAAAAATTAATAAACAATAATTACAATGAATGCAATTTAAAAATAATAATAATAATAATAATGATAGTACCAAAAAATATATATAAAATAATATATATATATATATATATATATATATATATATATGATAGTACCAAAAAATATATAACATAATATATTATTTTAACATTATTTATATATTTATTATTTAAACCATTTTTTAAAATTGCATTCATTGTAATTATTGTTTATTTCTTTTCTTTCTTTCTTTCTTTTTTTTTTTAAATGGCAATGTTAAAGGACAATATAAATATTGTACAATTATGTAAAACCATTGCAATAAAGTAGTAAAACAATATATAGAAAATGAAAAATAGTCTGCATATTTATATATAATTTTATATATTTTTATTAAGATTGTATTTATTTAAATTGTATTAAATTTTATTCACTGTAATTATTATTATTATTATTATTATTAAAAGGGAAATGTTAAAGGACAATATATTGTACAATTCTGTTAAACCATTGCAATAAAGTAGTTAAAAAAAATTATACAAAATAAAAAATAGTCCGTTCCTTGGAAAAAAAAATTAAAAATACCATTGGAAATAATGAAAACAGAAATAACTTCTTCCATTGTCAACTTTTAAAGGAAATAATGAAAATACAAAGGGTCTTTTCTAAAGTAAAACAAATAATACTTTGTAAAATAAAGATAAAAGGTAAAAAAACAAAAGGTAAAAAACAAAAAATAAAATAAATTATTATAGGAAATAATGGAATAATAAATAGGCTGTTTCAGGGAAAGAAAAAAACATAGCAAAGAATGGAAATACAAAAATATTATTTTCAATGGTCAACATTTTAAACATAAGAATTAATGGTAACATAAACACTCTGTTCCAGTGTAAAACAAATTAATAATGGGGGGTTAATACCAAAATAAATAATGGAAGTAAAAAATAGTCTGTTCCAGGGTTTAAAAAAATGAGAATACAATAGAAAATAATAGAAAATAAATAACCTGTTCCAGAGTAAATGTTTTAATTTAAAAAAATAATGAAAATATAGTCCAGCGCCCCCCGCGACCCCAAAGGGAATAAGCGGTAGAAAATGGATGGATGGATGGATAGACAGTGTGTTTCGAGGTAAAGAAATATTGGGGAAAAATGTTCCAAGGATGAAATAAAATTGACTATAAGAAGTAATGGAAATAGAAATTGTCATGACCCTCCACAACATTTTTAGATTTGTGTCTATCTTCGAGCTTTGTGTTATTTCCAATCCAGCATTCTCGTTTTCTTGTGTCCACTTCCTGTGTATTTTCATTTCCAGCCACTTCATCTCCAGCCTGAGCGCTGCCTCCCTCACCTGTCCCTGATTGGCAATCAGGATACACCTGTCCTTAGTTGCCGATCAAGATGCTTTTCATGGCAGCGCGAGCAGGGCCGGATCCTTGTTTGTTTTTGCTAACTAAACAAGCATATCCCTTTTTGTGCACTTCCTAGCTGCACTTGCTCTCATTAAATACATTTTGTCCTACGCCTGCCATCTCTGCATCCTTGGGTCACACAAACTGACAAAAAAAATAGTCTGCTCCAGGATAAAAAAAATACCATGGAAATAATGGGAAAGTTCTGGAGTAAAAAAAAAAAAAAAAAAAAAGTAAAAATGAATAAATTAGCATAATAAATAACGGAAATAAAAATAAGGTTTTTAATGTACATATTTTTTATTATAGGTAATCATGGGAGCTTTTTTAGTGTATATATTTTTGTTACCATAGGAAATAATGGAAAGAAAAATAAGCTTTTTAAGTAATGTTGCATCTGACCAGTCTACCTCTCAGGGAATTAAAGTCACTGGTCAATCCCACGTTCTTTCAGATGACATATATGCAGAGTAAGAAGGACCATCAAGACAGAATAGGAATATTATCATGTTTTACTGAAGCTTCAGGAGACCAGCCCACATCAATACAGTCATACCGTCATCTCGGGATGGTCTAACATTCAAACAGGTAGAGACAACTTCTTGAATACGCAAACAGCCCCCACCCTCTCCAGAAAGGAATACAGGCTCATTGTTCTACTACAGATAAGGGAGTACTCCAACTCCTACATTGCAAGCCTTCAAGGTAACACACTTACTTGCCGACATATTCCTAAAAAAAAATAGAAAGAGTACAAATGGAAAAACACTAGCTACTTTAAACATGACTATGAATAAAGAAAGAACTCTTAAACATATATGCATTCTCCACAGTAACGTTTTATGAAGTAAGACCAAAAACACACACACACACACATACATACACACTTCCAATGCCAAAAACAAAACAAAAACACTTTGTAATTTAGCTTGTTGACAAACATAACCATGGACACACCCAGTGTCTACTTACCACATGATGAAAGGTCTGTCTTTTAGAGAGAGCTGACACGCTAAAATTATTTGCACGGTTTACGCAACACACACACACGCAGTGGACGGATGGAAGGAGAGAGCGATGTTTATTTTGCGTTGTCATCAGCAGAGTGATGGGCACCAGCATGAGGTTGGAACATCCACTGTCGTCCACTTGGTACGACGTGCATGTGCTTCCCTCTCTCAACAAAACATTGCACTTTTATTGTGAAACCATTTGTCTTTGTGGGGGGGAGAAATGCTTCCGGATCCATGTTAACGCACATGTAATACATACAGGTTGTATAATCATAACACGTGGTTCATTTGTTACAGTTTGGGATCATTACTTTCCATTTGCCTGGTAAAATTTTAACACACGCGTGCTTGTCAATCCCCTAAAAGTGTGTACTTAATTTTGCGCTGATCCGGCAAAACGCCCTTAAGCTAGAGTAGGTGTTTGAGAAATTTCAAGTCATTCTAACATATGGGCTTTCGTAACATCACCGTCATGCGGCGTATTTATCTGGAAAATTTAATAGCACAGGCAACACAATACTGTTTTCTGTGCAGCGGGTCAGAAATAGAAGAGTCACAACATGGGGGGGTATCCTAGCAACAAGAGGGCATCCTTTCCCTACTGTGGGAAGCGAATCATTTCCCAGCAGGCACAAGACATTGATACAACGTTGATTGTACGTGCATGTCCTTTAAAACTGACTTTGACACGACGTTGCAAAATAGTTGTATTTGTAAATTGATGTCCAATGTTGGATTCACGTTGTTTGTTGGGAAATTGTTATGGTTAGGAGGGAGATGACGGCAACAGACACCAGGGTAAAGTATGTACAATCCAGTGACGTGCAGTCACTAGAGCCATCATGGAAAGAAAAAAAATGTAAAAAGAAAAAAATATATATTAAATTGTTAAATGTATCCAGTGATTATACTATAAAGTTATTTTCCATTTAACTTCACCAGTTTTAGAGTATTTGTATTCAAAATCGCTGAATTTTCACATTTGCCGTTCAAATACTGAGAAGAGACGGTGCGGTGAACAGCAGCCAGTCGAGGCACGTCACTCAG
Organism: Nerophis lumbriciformis; assembly: GCF_033978685.3. NCBI lineage: Eukaryota > Metazoa > Chordata > Actinopteri > Syngnathiformes > Syngnathidae > Nerophis > Nerophis lumbriciformis. The sequence goes on from NC_084580.2 coordinate 16,481,326, forward strand.
TGCCTCAACATGGACGGACTCGGCTAACTGCTGGTCTGCTGTGCAGTGAGACCGTATTGCTATATGAACTATATTATACATTTGCATAGTTTAGTTAGCTGAGGTATATAATGTACAGTGTATTTTGTCAACAACTGTATGTGTGCAACGTATTTCTTGTGCTGAGCGATCATAAAACGGCTGCAAAAGACGCACTAGCTGAGGCTCACCTCCTGCACACCCGCCGTAGAATGCACGGCAACCCCTGACGGGAGTGTTATATCAACTAAAGCCCACACTTAAACTTTCCACGTGCAAGATTGAATCTATTTAAAAATGTTATTTCATAAGAAGCCAAAAAGTGCAAAAACAATAATGTTCGTGTTGGAGGAGTTGTGAATGACTGCACGGCCACAACATTAGGTACACCTGCAGACTGCAGGTGTACCTAATTCACAACTCCTCCAACACGAACATTATTGTTTTTGCACTTTTTGGCTTCTTATTAAATAACTTTTGTAACCTATTTTTATGGGCTTTCCTATTTGTGATGTTAAGTGCCTGTTATGCGCTGTTATACAGTATATGCCTTGAGCTCTTATTTTGAAGGCGCTAAGAGCGGAAGTGACGACACGTTGGAGTGCAGCGGAAGTTTTTGAAAGAAGGTAAATAAAGTGGTCCTCGTGTAAACTGGAGCCTCCGTGTTTGTTATTTTGTAGTTTCATACAGTATAGGCGACATTTATAAACCCTCGGTTACACTTTTTTAAATAGATTCAATCTTGCACGTGAAAAGTTGAAGTGAGGGCTTTAGTTGATATAACATTCCCATCAGGGGGTTCATTAATCCAGCACAACAGCGGCACATTTATAAGTAAAGGTAAGACCATAATAAAGTTTTTTTATTAAATGTGCTTTTTTGTGTGCTACAGTTTGTATGTGTAAAGTTAAAGTTAAGTTAAAGTACCAATGATTGTCACACACACACTAGGTGTAGTGAAATTTGTCCTCTGCATTTGACCCATCCCTTGATCACCCCCTGGGAGGTGAGGGGAGCAGTGGGCAGCAGCGGCGCCGCGCCCGGGAATCATTTTTGGTGATTTAACCCCCAATTCCAACCCTTGATGCTGAGTGCCAAGCAGGGAAGAATGCTGGTATGAGCTTTTAAACATAACCCTTTAACTACTGCCAATCAAATGGTGAATAAGATACTCTTTAGGGTTCATATGTTTGTAAATCTGACTGTGATGAAGTCAGTGCCTCACCAGCCATCAACCTCACCGCACGTCACTGGTACAATCATTTATTAACTTACGGCTTTTTAGTGTGGTTTTCTAGCTGCACTAAAGCGAACCAACAGGCCCTCCAGCGAGTGGTTAAAGCGGCGGGGGAAATTACAAGGACGATACTCCCAGAGATGAGTGCCATGTACACAACTCGCTGCCTAAAGCGAGTACATAACATCCTGAAGGACAGATACCACCCAGCATATGGCTTCTTCAACCTGCTACCCTCTGGAAGGAGGTATAGATGGATTCGCGCCAGGACTACCAGAATGTCTCACAGTCTGTATCCCCAGGCTGTGAGACTGCTAAATGAACAGCCCACCCTTTTGCTGCCCCGGACCATCTTATTACCTCACTCTTCACCACCTCAATAATTGTGCTCTGGACATTGCATTGCTGCAACATCAACGTAACACCCATCAGACATCTGACTGTTCCAGACTGTCCCTCTATTCGCAATCTTCTTGACAATGCTAAACTGTAAACTATGGTCAACCTGCACTTCAATGCAGTTTCTATGCCGCTAGACAAAGCTCAAACAAAATCTTGTTGACATGTATGACTTAAGTGTTATTATGACAATGACAATAAAGGAATTTATTGATTATTATATATATAATCAATATATATATAATAATACAAAACAATACTAACAAATAAGCTAACCGAAGGAAATGGAGTGTGTCAAACCCAAGAGTGTGTGTGTGTGAGGCTATGCGTGTAGTTAGCTGAAGTGTGTGTTACCTAGTGCTGAAGGAACGAGGCAGTCCATGGGGCAGGCAGGTGATCCGGGGCGAGCGAGGAGTCGAGGAACGAGGGAGGCAGTCGAGATCCAGGGCAACGGAAGGAAAACACTGCGGAAACACGGGAGAAGACAAGGAACAAATCAAGCCGCGGAGAGGAAACAAGGACGGAGCATAAAGCTTGTCGTTTACGGTACACCATGTGGGAACTAAGTTCCCGCAAGGATCCCTGGGTCCACTGGTCTTTTAAGCAGCTCGCCGTCATCAGTTCCAGGTGTGCAGATTGCCGATTGTCTGCAGGCTTGTAGCTGCGTGGGCGTGCTGCTCTCAACGCGAGCAGGGGCGTGTCCGAGCGCGCTGTCAGCGGAGCCTCTAGGTGCTCCCGCGTGCGCTGTAACAGAAATGACAAAAATTCAAAGGTCAAATCAACCTCACAACCTGACACTGAATAAAGGTAGTCAAAAATAATGTTTTGTTTCAACGTTGTATTTGTGTTGTCGAATATTGGTTGGGAAATGACCAAAATTCATGTTACGGTTCAGGGAGAAGAAGACGGCACAGAATGCAGGGACGTAGTATTAGCTCTATTTATTATATTTACAAAAGTACGGAGTGTGAAACTAATCCAAAATGTGCTTGGTGTGCGACTATGTGTAGTAGTCACCTGATGAGTGTTACCGGAATGTTGAGCGAGGTGCGGAAGTCCAAGGGGGCAAGGCAAGCTCGGAGGTCCGTGGGCAGGCGTGAGGTCAAGGGCAGGGGGGAGGCGTCAGAGTCCGTGTCCAGGCGGGAGGTCGAGATCCAAAAGGGAGCCAGGGAACCAGAGGGAATAGAATAGAATAGAATAGAATAGACAATGGACTGGACTCTCACTATTATGTTAGATCCACTATGGACTGGACTCTGCAAGAAACCGTTGCAAGAATCCATCCTTCACATTAGCCAGATCTCTTCAATGGAGGTATGAGAGGCTCCCATGTTACGTAACCCTGGCACAAGCATGTAGGAGAAGGTATGTTGAAGACGCTTTAAATCAAACACGCTTGGCAGAGGAAGCGAGACTGGATGTTTCCCTGCAGGATTATACCTGGAATTTGTTGCTTCATAATTGCTGTAGGTCGTCAGGACCTTGATGCAAAGGAGCGGATTTATGATTTATGATTTATGAAGCTGGGATCGAACCTGGAACCCTCAAGTTGCTGGCACAGCCACTCTACCAACCGACCTATACCACCCCCGCGATCCTGTTCTGTCCCTTCGGGGATTATTAAAGTACTTCAGATTTTCATTCTGATTAATTACAACAAAACGTAATTTTATAAATACATAAAAAGTAAAAAAAAAAAAAGTACATCAAATGTGAATTAAATAATTTAAGTGGGCAGGAAATAATTAACTAAAAGTTTAATAGAAATATTTCAAATCATGTATTAAATGCAATAATGGACTGTTTAACACATGAGTTCACATCTTAATTAATAAGTTCCTTATCAAATTATTTTTGGGGAAAAAAATAAAAACACATCCAATCGAAATTGAGTTTGATTATCTGGACTGGAATGAACTGGACTCTCACTATTATGTTAGATCCACTATGGACTGGACTCTCTCACTATGATGTTAGATCCACTATGGACTGGACTCTCACTATTATGTTAGATCCACTATGGACTGGACTCTCTCACTATTATGTTAGATCCACTATGGACTGGACTCTCTCACTATGATGTTAGATCCACTATGGACTGGACTCTCACTATTATGTTAGATCCACTATGGACTGGACTCTCACTATTATGTTAGATCCACTATGGACTGGACTCTCACTATTATGTTAGATCCACTATGCCATAGTGGATCTAACATAATAGTGATTATCTAGTGATTAGATCCACTATGCCATAGTGGATCTAACATAATAGTGAGAGTCCAGTCCATAGTGGATCTAACATAATAGTGAGAGTCCAGTCCATAGTGGATCTAACATAATAGTGAGAGTCCAGTCCATAGTGACTATGGACTGGACTCTCACTATTATGTTAGATCCAGTCCATAGTGACTATGGACTGGACTCTCACTATTATGTTAGATCCACTATGGACTGGACTCTCACTATTATGTTAGATCCACTATAGACTGGACTCTCACTATTATGTTAGATCCACTATGGACTGGACTCTCTCACTATTATGTTAGATCCACTATGGACTGGACTCTCTCACTATTATGTTAGATCCACTATGGACTGGACTCGCTCACTATTATGTTAGATCCACTAAGGACTGGACTTTCTCACTATTATGTTAGATCCACTATGGACTGGACTCTCACTATTATGTTAGATCCACTATGGACTGGACTCTCTCACTATTATGTTAGATCCACTATGGACTGGACTCTCTCACTATTATGTTAGATCCACTATGGACTGGACTCTCTCACTATTATGTTAGATCCACTAAGGACTGGACTCTCTCACTATTATGTTAGATCCACTATGGACTGGACTCTCTCACTATTATGTTAGATCCACTATGGACTGGACTCTCACACTATTATGTTAGATCCACTATGGACTGGACTCTCTCACTATTATGTTAGATCCACTATGGACTGGACTCTCTCACTATTATGTTAGATCCACTATTGACTGGACCCTCACTATTATGTTAGATCCACTATGGACTGGACTCTCTCACTATTATGTTAGATCCACTATGGACTGGACCCTCTCACTATTATGTTAGATCCACTATGGACTGGATTCTCACTATTATGTTAGATCCACTATGGACTAGACTCTCTCACTATTATGTTAGATCCACTATGGACTGGACTCTCTCACTATTATGTTAAATCCACTATGGACTGGACTCTCTCACTATTATGTTAGATCCACTATGGACTGGACTCTCACTATTATGTTAGATCCACTATGAACTGGACTCTCTCACTATTATGTTAGATCCACTATGGACTGGACTCTCTCACTATTATGTTAGATCCACTATGGACTGGACTCTCACTATTATGTTAGATCCACTATGGACTGGACTCTCTCACTATTATGTTAGATCCACTATGGACTGGAGTCTCTCACTATTATGTTAGATCCACTATGGACTGGACTCTCTCACTATTATGTTAGATCCACTATGGACTGGACTCTCACTATTACGTTAGATCCACTATGGACTGGACTCTCACTATTATGTTAGATCCACTATGGACTGGACTCTCACTATTATGTTAGATCCACTATGGACTGCACTCTCTCACTATTATGTTAGATCCACTATGGACTGGACTCTCACTATTATGTTAGATCCACTATGGACTGGACTCTCTCACTATTATGTTAGATCCACTATGGACTGGACTCTCTCACTATTATGTTAGATCCACTATGGATTGGACTCTCACTATTATGTTAGATCCACTATGGACTGGACTCTCTCACTATTATGTTAGATCCACTATGGACTGGACTCTCACTATTATGTTAGATCCACTATGGACTGGACTCTCACTATTATGTTAGATCCACTATGGACTGGACTCTCTCACTATTATGTTAGATCCACTATGGACTGGACTCTCACTATTATGTTAGATCCACTATGGACTTGACTCTCACTATTATGTTTGATCCACTATGGACTGGACTTTCACAATATTATGTTAGACCCACTCGACGTCCATTTCATCCGGTCCCACTGGGTTGTGAGTTTTTCCTTGCCCTTATGTGGGCCCTGTACCGCGGATGTCGTTGTGGCTTGTCCAGCCCTTTGAGACACTTGTGATTTAGGGCTATATAAATAAACATTGATTGATTGATTATCTATAAAGGCGAAATGTGTTTTGATTTTATTAGATTGTGCAGCTGTGTGTTACATACCGACCGGTCTTTTCACTCTGAATTCAAGGTAGGTCTAAGTGTTTATCAGTTAGTGTGCCCACATTTGCTGCGGATGCCAAACCATCTGCCGCAAAAAGCGACAGTGACTCATGGACTCTGCCTACGTTCCTCTGAGAATCCATCCCTTCTAACCCTGCTTCTCGCTTCTAATGGCCGCATACTCTTTACTGTAAGGTATTTCACTTTAATCTGTGACTCACAACCTGTTGGGAAGTGGGCTCAGTGGGTGCACAGGAACGAGCAGTCACGGCCGCGGCCTCGGAGGATCGACGCTGACGAGCCGTTTTTTGAATCACGAACAGCTAAACGCTTGATTCCAACAGCTGCATCGTGTAATGCACATCAACACATTTGGGTTACCTCCGTGTTTAAAAGTGCCCTGCGCGGGGGGGGGGGGCACTTATATATATATATATATATATATATATATATATATATATATATATATATATATATATATATATATATATATATATACACAAACCCTGTTTCCATATGAGTTGGGAAATTGTGTTAGATGTAAATATAAACGGAATACAATGATTTGCAAATCCTTTTCAACCCATATTCAATTGAATGCACTACAAACTCATAAACTTTATTTTTTTTTGCAAATAATAATTAACTTAGAATTTCATGGCTGCAACACGTGCCAAAGTAGTTGGGAAAGGGCATGTTCACCACTGTGTTACATGGCCTTTCCTTTTAACAACACTCAGTAAAAGTTTGGGAACTGAGGAGACACATTTTTTAAGCTTCTCAGGTGGAATTCTTTCCCATTCTTGCTTGATGTACAGCTTAAGTTGTTCAACAGTCCGGGGGTCTCCGTTGTGGTATTTTAGGCTTCATAATGCGCCACACATTTTCAATGGGAGACAGGTCTGGACTACAGGCAGGCCAGTCTAGTACCCGCACTCTTTTACTATGAAGCCACGTTGATGTAAAACGTGGCTTGGCATTGTCTTGCTGAAATAAGCAGGGGCGTCCATGGTAACGTTGCTTGGATGGCAACATATGTTGCTCCAAAACCTGTATGTACCTTTCAGCATTAATGGTGCCTTCACAGATGTGTAAGTTACCCATGTCTTGGGCACTAATACACCCCCATACCATCACAGATGCGGGCTTTTACTTTGCGCCTATAACAATCCGGGTTTGGTTCTTTTCCTCTTTGGTCCAGAGGACACGACGTCCACAGTTTCCAAAAACAATTTGAAATGTGGACTCGTCAGACCACAGAACACTTTTCCACTTTGTATCAGTCCATCTTAGATGAGCTCAGGCCCAGCGAAGCCGACGGCGTTTCTGGGTGTTGTTGATAAACGGTGTTCGCCTTGCATAGGAGAGTTTTAACTTGCACTTACAGATGTAGCGACCAACTGTAGTTACTGACAGTGGGTTTCTGAAGTGTTCCTGAGCCCATGTGGTGATATCCTTTACACACTGATGTCACTTGTTGACGCAGTACAGCCTGAGGGATCGAAGGTCACGGGCTTAGCTGCTTACGTGCAGTGATTTCTCCAGATTCTCTGAACCCGTTGATGATATTACGGACCGTAGATGGTGAAATCCCTAAATTCCTTGCAATAGCTGGTTGAGAAAGGTTTTTCTTAAACTGTTCAACAATTTGCTCACGCATTTGTTGACAAAGTGGTGACCCTCGCCCCATCCTTGTTTGTGAATGACTGAGCATTTCATGGAATCTACTTTTCTACCCGATCATGGCACCCACCTGTTCCCAATTTGCCTGTTCACTTGTAGGATGTTCCAAATAAGTGTTTGATGAGCATTCCTCAACTTTATCAGTATTTATTGCCACCTTTCCCAACTTCTTTGTCACGTGTTGCTGGCATCAAATTCTAAAGTTAATGATTATTTGCACAAAAAAAAAAAAGTTTATCAGTTTGAACATCAAATATGTTGTCTTTGTAGTGCATTCAACTGAATATGGGTTGAAAATGATTTGCAAATCATTGTATTCCGTTTATATTTACATCTAACACAATTTCCCAACTCATATGGAAACGGGGTTTGTATATATATATATATATATATATATATATATATATATATATATATATATATATATAAATAATCCCTTCATGAATGAGTATATCCGTTCGGCCACCGTGTTCAATGGAGAAGTCTGATCTACAAAATGTGCAAGCAGCATACCCCTTCCCCTGCGAGCTGTCCTGGATGAACTGACTTTTTCCCCCCCCCCCAATCATCTTGGAACTTGCAAGCGTACTTCTTCTTTTTACTCGTCGTCGCCATGTCTCTTCTTCGTTCTTCTGCTTCGTCTCTGTTATGTTTTTGGACATTACTACTGTCAGGTTCAAACACTGATGACATCTATTAATCAGACAAGAAGCAAGGAATCATGCAGAGACAAGAGTTCAATTTGGCTCATATGAGGAGACTTGTGTATTGGGCTGTATTCTAGTTACCGATCCAAACTACGTTCTAAAAATCCAGCCCGCGTGCTTCTTCTATTTATTTGGAAGGTCCCTGTTACATCCACTGAAGCTGTCGCTGAGGGACGGGGGTAATCTTAACAACTCCAGTTAGATACAATATATGATTATACAAAAATGCAACTGTGATGACGCTGATGATATGAGAGTATTTGGTGAACATCGTTTTGTCCTAGTAATTTTGGCGGTTCTTGAACTCACCATAGTGTGGACTGTGACGCAACAGTTTTGTTTACATGTAAAATCTTCCACTCCTTTGTCTCATTTTGTCCACCAAAAGTTGTATGCTGTGCGTGAATGCGCAAAGGTGAGCTTTGTTGGTGTTATTGACTTGTTGGAGCGCTAATCAGGCATATTCGGTCACTGCATGACTGCAAGCTAATCAATGCTAACATGCTATTTAGGCTAGCTCAGGGGTCGGCAACCCAAAATGTTGAAAGAGCCATATTGCACCAAAAATACAAAAACAAATCTGTCTGGAGCCGCAAAAAATTAAAAGCCATATTACATACAGATAGTGTGTCATGAGATATACATTGAATTAATATGACTTAAAGGAAACTAAATGAGCTCAAATATAGCTACACATGAGGCATAATGATGCAATATGTACATATAGCTAGCCTAAATAGCATGTTAGCATCGATTAGCTCACAGTCATGCAGTGACCAAATATGTCTGATTAGCACTCCACACAAGTCAATAACATCAACAAAACTCACCTTTGTGGATTCATGCACAACGTTAAAGGTTTGGTGGACAACATGAGACAGAAAAAGATGTGGCATAAAACACGTCCTAGAAAGTCGCAGAAAGATATACATGTAAACAAACTACGGTGAGTTCAAGGACTGCCAAAATTAGTAGGACAAAACGGCGCTCGCCAAATACTCGAATCAGTGAAGCATGTTTAATATAAACAGTGTGCTTTATAACAATTAGGGAGGTTTGTGTCATGTTTGTCCTCCTACAGAAACCATATTAAAACAAAAAATATATTTTTTCCCCCTCAACTTTTTCCATTTTCATACATTTTTGAAAAAGCTCCAGAGAGCCACTAGGGCGGCGCTAAAGAGCCGCATGCGGCTCTAGAGCTGCGGGTTGCCGACCCCTGGGCTAGCTGTATGTACATATTGCATCGTTATGCCTCATTTGTAGGTATATTTGAGTTTATTTAATTTCCTTTATTTTTATCCTCTTTGTATATAATTTAGTTTTCATATCTCGTGACACATTATCTGTATGTAATATTTGCTGCATTTCAGATGGTTGTTTGTGTGCCATGTTGTTCCAGACCACAGCAAACATTACCTACCTAGCCTTATGCCTCATTTGTAGGCATATTTAAGTTAAAGTACCAATGATTGTCACACACACACTAGGTGTGGTGAAATGTGTCCTCTGCATTTGACCCATCCCCTTGTTCACCCCCCCGGGAGGTGAGGGGAGCAGTGAGCAGCAGCGGTGGCCGCGCCCCAAGAATCATTTTGGTGATTTAACCCCCAATTCCAACCCTTGATGCTGAGTGCCAAGCAGGGAGGTAACCGGTCCCATTTTTATAGTCTTTGGTATGACTTGGCCGGGGTTTGAACTCACAACCTACCGATCTCAGGGCGGACACCCTAACCACGAGGCCACTGAATAAGTATTTGAGCTCATTTAATATACTTTACTTTTTTCCTCTTTGTATATAATTTAAATTTGCATGTCTCATTACACATTATCTGTATGTAATATTGGCTGCATTTCTGTTGTTTGTGTGCCATGTTGTTCCAGACCACAGCAAACATTACCCAGCTTGCAAAGATTGTAATCAAATCTATGAGAAGAAGACAGCCTGCCGTTTCCTTTAACTTGGACACACACATCTATACCTTTGGCCATTAAAAAAGCCAGTAATTTCCAGGAGTTATCTCAACCTCTGTTTTACTAATGGTTTCTAATGTTGTAAAAATGTGTAGAATAAATATTACATTTCAACATTTCCGTCAACAAAGATTTGCTTCTGCCTGCAACACATAGTCATTTTGATAGTAGTTCTATTATAGCTAATATAGACACTTGTGTCAGGTGTTGCCTTCATTATAACACATATATACGACTTTTAATTTTTTGTGGCTCCAGACAGATTCGTTTTTTTGTATTTTTGGTCCAATATGGCTCTTTCGACGTTTTGGGTTGCCGACCCCTGATCTAGGTGTAATGCTACAATTTTCAATGCCAACAAAGCAAGCATTATAGGAAACACTCCAGCATACAGTAAGGCTGCACTTTTCCAAAATGCGTTAGCTCACTGCTAATTTAAATTGGACTTTCTATTGACATGCTACTGATTAGCATTAGCGATTTTACATGGCAATTTCAACACCTCCAAATTTGTCAATGGAAGCTACAACTAAGATTATCATACCCCAACTGTTGTTGGGGTATAAACACTAACAAGATAAAAAATTAAAACTAGAACATTCAACTTCATGGCAAAGACTACTTCCTAGCTATATCTGTAGTCTGTATATTACTGCCATCTAAAGTCTTGGAATTGCAACTGCATGCAAAGTCTGCTCTATAATGTTTGCAAATGAAACCCAGGAATGTATATTAGGAAAACAAGATACAACAACTGACCAGCACAGTTATCATAATCGGTTAAATAATATGGAAATATTGATAAATAATAATATATATTATTAAAACAATTACCATTTATTTACACACGACCACAAAAAAGTAGCAAAAATTGGTACCGTTGTGTATGTACCATATCCCTAAGTGGGACAGGAGGACATAGCAACATCAGCATAACATTGCACATTTCTAACAGCTACAGCATACTAGGTTAGCCTGTTTCCTGAAAAAAATAAAAAATAAATACAATTTTAAAAAAAGATCAAACTTTCTGTCAGAATAATTGTATCTAAGTTATCACAAAACTTTGTGTTGCTATGAGTTCCCGGCGAGCAGACAAAAGCTGTCTTTCATCTTACCAAACAAAGGGTTTGTAAAACTCCACTGTGTAGGTTGGGGAGCAACATGAGGATGTGGGTTTCTTTGATGTATTGTAATCCACAGGACAATTTTGTCTTGACCCGAGAACTACAAAGCGGAGAGGAAGCAGGACCCGAGTCCCCTCCAGGCACCTTTTCTTTGAGCTGTTCTGTGACCGAGGGCAACGGCTGTTTACGACCTTTTCTTTGAACGGTTTTGTAACCAAAGGCAGTGGCTGTTTATGACCCCCCCTCCCTTAGAAAGTCCAAATAAAAGAGGAGGCGTACAATCTTTCGTCAGAGCGTGGTGACACTGTACAAGGGTACAGGTGTAAGCGTTTCTCCTCATTGAGCCAAATTGAATAATGTCTCTGTTTAAGTCCTTGCTTCTTGTCTTGTTTAATAGATGTCATCAGTGTTTGAACCTTACATCTTCTGGCCGAGCTCCGGGCTATAAGTTGTGTAGAGAAGCCCGTCGGGAACTTCAACAGCGATATCCGGTAAACTGTAATTGTGAAATTAGCAATGGTAAACATAAAAAAATTAATAAAAGGAAGGTGGCTCTTATTTGTGATGAGTACCGATTTTGGCTATTATTTTTATTTTCCATAGAACATTTAAAAATCCTTCTACGCGTCCACTTGTATTCCGTTTTTTCTTATAAAACCAAGACACTTTACTTTTTTTTAGCAAATCACAGTCAGGACAGAAAAAAATCAATTGTAAGAAAATCCATTACAGTCTAAAAATGATTTGAAATGACATGCTATTACTTAAGTATTCTCGCCAAATGCTTGCTTTGAGTGTTGATTTCTGGCAATCAGCACCACGCCAGCTAATTCCGCGACCAAATATATGAGTGTTGTGTTTTGACAGCTGAGCCACAGGAGAGAGCTCTTGACGAAAGCATGCAATCACTCTCTCCTTTGCTGGCTATATAAATATATACATAACATGTGACTGGAAGGGATGAGGGTCTGGTCGTTGGGAGTGCAGTCCAAGACCCCCCCTATCAGATTCAGACCCCATTGATCCACACGCTAATACCCTGGCAGTCTATTTTAGCGACAGAAACTAACTTATGTAATCGCTCACGTTTTCACGCCAACGCTTTCTCTTGTCCCTGTCGTCTTGTTTTACGGTCAGCAGGTGCACCGACTCATCAGATGTGAAGCTCCTTGTCAGCATGTCAAAGCAGACCACTTGGGATAGACGGATCCAAAGGGAGACTTAGGGCAGCAAGTGTCAGGTTCAAACACTGATGACATCTATTAAACAGACAAAGAAGCAAGGAATCAAACAGAGACCGAATTAAATTTGGCTCAATTGAGGAGAAACGTCTGGGCTGTACTCTTGTACAGTCTTCCACCACGCTCTGACGAAAGATTGTACGCCTCCTCTTTTATTTGGACTTTACCTGATTACATGGCAACAGCTGTTTCTAAGGGATGGGGGTCGTAAACAGCCATCACCTTTGTTAAAAAACAGTTCAAAGAAAAGGTCATAAAACAGTTCAAAGAAAAGGTGCCTGGAGCTTGCGTCCTGCTTCCTCTCCGTTTTGTAGATCTCGGGTCAAGACAAAATCTTCCTGTGGATTACAATACATCAAAGAAACCGAACCCCTCCTGTCTCCTCCCATCGTACACAGTGGAGTTTTACAAACCTTTTGCTTGGTAACATCAAAGACAGCTTTTGTCATGTCGGTAACAGCTTCTTCCCTCAGGCCGTAAGACTCTTGAACGCATCATAATTATCCCCTCAATTCCCCCCAAAAATGGATTAACTGGCTGGAATATAAAGACAATATAACATACATCCATAAACGTGGATGCATATGCAAAAGTGCAATATATTTATCTGTACAGTAATCTATTTATTTATTTATATATGCACCTTATTGCTTTTTTATCCTGCACTACCATGAGCTAATACAACAAAATTTCGTTCTTATCTGTACTGTAAAGTTCAAGTTTGAATGACAGTAAAAAGGAACTTCTAGTTATACACTGCAAAAACTGAAATCTAAGTAAGATTAAATATCTCAAATAAGGGTGATATTTGCTTATTTTCTGTCTGATAAGATAATTCTTCTCACTAAGCAGATTTTATGTTAGAGTGTTTTACTTGTTTTAAGGGTTTTGGTCCTGGATTATCCCAGTAAGATTTTACAGCTTGCTGCTGAAATTTGATGACCTATATTGAGTAAAACATGCTTGAAACTAGAATATCAACTGTTGCAAAGCTGTGTCATCAACACTCACAAGTATAAAACTACTTTTTTAAAGTCGTAATTTCTTATTTCAAGCATGTAAAAAAAAATCATGACTTTGACACAATTTTGTCTCATATTAAAACAGATGACGGCCAAATGGACTTTGCTGTTTTATTTTCAATGAAACAATAGAAAATACGTACTCATATAGTAGTACAGTTGTTATTAGTGAGAATATACTTATTTTAAGGTATTTTTGGCTTCATTGAGGTTAGCTACTTTTATTTGTTTTGGAAAGTCTTAATAAGCCAAATTTTCTTGTTCTATTGGCAGATAATTTTGCTTACCCGTATTTTTCGGAGTATAAGTCGCATTTTTTGGGGAAATTTATTTGATAAAAGCCAACACCAAGAATAGACATTTGAAAGGCAATTTAAAATAAATAAAGAATAGTGAACAACAGGCTGAATAAGTGTACGTTATATGAGGCATAAATAACCAACTGAGAACGTGCCTGGTATGTTAACGTAACATATTATGGTAAGAGTCATTCAAATAACTATAACATATAGAACATGCTATACGTTTACCAAACAATCTGTCACTCCTAATCGCTAAATCCCATGAAATCTTATACGTCTAGTCTCTTACGTCAATGAGCTAAATAATATTATTTGATATTTTACGGTAATGTGTTAATAATTTCACACATAAGTCGCCCCTGAGTATAAGTCGCACCCCCGGCCAAACTATGAAAAAAACTGCGACTTATAGTCCGAAAAATACGGTAGTTCAAATAAAATACCCCTAATTTTTAGGGACCGCAATGTCCCTTTGGGACAGAGGACCCTATTGAATTTGTAAGGTTTTATTATTATTCTTTATTATACCGCCGCCTCTTTGAGCTTTAATTTGACCCCCTTAACATGCTTCAAAACTCACCATATTTGACACACGCATCAGGACTGACGAAAATTGCCATCTAATAATAAAACCAAACCCCGGAACTCAAAATTGCGCTCTAGCGCCCCCTAGGAAAAAACACAGACCAAACGGCCTGTAACTTCCAGTAGGAATATCGTAGAGACATGAAACAAAAATCTCTATGTAGGTCTCACTTAGACCTGGATTTCACACACACTAACATCCTTCAGCAAAAATCAACAGGAAGTTGGCAATTCCCCCTTCAAAACAAACATTTCGTAAAAACAGTCATTTTTGCCTCTTTTAGCTGTAATATGACTCTCTTAACATGCTTCAAAACTCACCAAACTGGACACACACTTCAGTACTGGCGGAAATTGCGATCTAATAAAAAAAAACAAATCTGAAAACTCAAAATTGCGCTCTAGCGCCCCCTAGGAATAAAACACAGACAAAACTGCTTGTAACTTCCGGTAGGAATGTCGTAAAGACATGAAACAAAAACCTCTATGTAGGTCTCACTTAGACCTAGATTTCATTCATTGACAACCCCCAGCAAAAATCAACAGGAAGTTTGCAATTCCCCCTTCAAAACAAAAGTGGGGTCAAAACAGTCACCTTTTTTTTAAACATTATCTCCTCTGAGCGCGTTTGTCGTGTCGGCTTCAAACTAGCACAGGAGAGAGATTGAACCCTTCTGATTAAAAGTTGATGAAAGAGTTTTCATAACTGCTCCGGTTTTGATTTTACAAGCCTTCAAAGAACCGCTGCGCTGCTGTCTCAAGATGGCTGCTTAAAAGCAGGAAGCACCAGCGTGACCACACAATGCAGACAAGGTAGGTAATGTGCGGGTGAAAATAGGTTGAATGGGTACAGGCAGGAAGTACCAACGTGACCTTACTATGCAGAGAAGGTTAAATTACATGATTACATAGATATGTTGTATGGGTGAAAGAAAGAAGCACCAGTGTGTCCCCAGGATGCAGGGAAGGTAGGTAATGTGCAGGTAAAGATATGTTGAATGGGTAAAGGCAGGAAACATCAGCAAAAGTCGGTCCTGTCCAACGCTGCTTGCAGCTCTAATTGTATTTGTTTTCCTTTTTTTTTTTTAACACTGACTTTTTGCAGTGTAGTTCTAGTTCATATTAGGATATTTTTTAAGTTAATAATTTAAGGTAATCATGATTAATCCAAATTCAACAGTGTGAATAATCTATTAAAAATAATTAATAATGTGACAGCACTAATTAACATACAAACCCCGTTTCCATATGAGTTGGGAAATTGTGTTAGATGTAAATATAAACGGAATACAATGATTTGCAAATCATTTTCAACCCATATTCAGTTGAATATGCTACAAAGACAACATATTTGATGTTCAAACTGATAAACTTTTTTTTTTTTGCAAATAATCATTAACTTTAGAATTTGATGCCAGCAACACGTGACAAAGAAGTTGGGAAAGGTGGCAATAAATACTGATAAAGTTGAGGAATGCTCATCAAACACTTATTTGGAACATCCCACAGGTGTGCAGGCTAATTGGGAACAGGTGGGTGCCAGGATTGGGTATAAAAACAGCTTCCCAAAAAATGCTCAGTCTTTCACAAGAAAGGATGGGGCGAGGTACACCCCTTTGTCCACAACTGCGTGAGCAAATAGTCAAACAGTTTAAGAACAACGTTTCTCAAAGTGCAATTGCAAGAAATTTAGGGATTTCAACATCTACGGTCCATAATATCATCAAAAGGTTCAGAGAATCTGGAGAAATCACTGCACGTAAGCGGCATGGCCGGAAACCAACATTGAATGACCGTGACCTTTGATCCCTCAGACGGCACTGTATCAAAAACCGACATCAATCTCTAAAGGATATCACCACATGGGCTCAGGAACACTTCAGTAAACCACTGTCACTAAATACAGTTTGTCGCTACATCTGTAAGTGCAAGTTAAAGCTCTACTATGAAAAGCAAAAACCATTTATCAACAACATCCAGAAACGCCGCCGGCTTCTCTGGACCTGAGATCATCTAAGATGGACTCATGCAAAGTGGAAAAGTGTTCTGTGGTCTGACGAGTCCACATTTCAAATTGTTTTTGGAAGTATTCCACATCGTGTCATCCGGACCAAAGGGGAAGCGAACCATCCAGACTGTTATCGACGCAAAGTTCAAAAGCCAGCATCTGTGATGGTATGGGGGTGCATTAGTGCTCAAGGCATGGGTAACTTACACATCTGTGAAGGCACCATTAATGCTGAAAGGTGCATACAGGTTTTGGAACAACATATGCTGCCATTTAAGCATCGTCTTTTTCATGGACGCCCCTGCTTATTTCAGCAAGACAATGCCAAGCCACATTCAGCACGTGTTACAACAGCGTGGCTTCGTAAAAAAAGAGTGCGGGTACTTTCCTGGCCCGCCTGCAGTCCAGACCTGTCTCCCATCGAAAATGTGTGGCGCACTATGAAGCGTAAAATACGACAGCGCAGACCCCCGGACTGTTGAACGACTGAAGCTCTACATAAAACAAGAATGGGAAAGAATTCCACTTTCAAAGCTTCAACAATTAGTTTCCTCAATTCTCAATTGTTTATTGAGTGTTGTTAAAAGAAAAGGCCATGTAACAGTGGTGAACATGCCCTTTCCCAACTACTTTGGCACGTGTTGCAGCCATGAAATTCTAATTTAATTATTTGCAAAAAAAAAAAAAAGTTTATGAGTTTGAACATCAAATATGTTGTCTTTGTAGTGCATTCAATTGAATATGGGTTGAAAATGATTTGCAAATCATTGTATTCCGTTTATATTTACATCTAACACAATTTCCCAACTCATATGGAAACGGGGGTTGTACTTATTGTACTCAATTAGCTTAAGACAGCTGGTTGTGTCGTTTGTTGCAACAAATTGGAAGTGCGCCACTCAAGTTTCTGTTCACGTGAGAGACGTGGAGACTTGGCATTGATTCTGTGACGCCGACCGAGATCCGCGAGGAGGAACGCGTGGGAGATTCCCAGAAATATCCTTCGATATTCTTTTACGGTTTTGAGTGTTGATGAACATTGTCAGGGTCTGTCTGAGCACTTCATCCGTTCCAGCCACAACCAAGTCAAGAAGACGACACTTTTGCAGTTTGAAAACAGCACCAATCACTCCGGTTCTTTTGGGATTTCATAAGAGAAATAAAGCGGGGATGGACTTCATTTGGTGAAGAGAAGCTATAAATAAACACATTTGCTGCAGCTCTCATGAAAGAGGACACCAGCAAGATGGCTCAAAATTGCTATTCCAAACATCGGGCCTGTGTTCTTCATACAGCGATATCAAGTGGGCGTCGCTTGTTGTTAGGACAGGAATAGGGTTTCGCTGACTGACAGGTATCCATGCACGTGGAGGCAGAAGAAGAAGCTTTATCTCGGGGCACTGTTCCAACTGGGCATTATTCTGGACTAAAAATAGACCAGACACATGCAGGCTGAGCTCAGATCAGCGGCAAAAGGCCACAGAAAGGAAACGTGTATATATATATATATACACACTGCAAAAACTGAAATCTAAGAAAGATTAAATATCTCAAATAAGGGTGATATTTGCTTATTTTTCATCTGACAAGATAATTCTTCTCACTAAGCAGATTTTATGTTAGAGTGTTTTACTTGTTTTAAATGTTTTGGTCCTAAATGATCTCAGTAAGATATTACAGCTTGTTGCTGAAATTTTATGACCTATATTGAGTAAAACATGCTTGAAACTAGAATATCAAAGCTGTGTCATCAACATTCACAAGTATAAAACTCATTTTTCAAAGTAATAATTTCTTATTTCAAGCATGAAATAAAAAAAACATGACTGACACAATTGTGTCTCATAATTAAACTGACAGTTAATATTCAAACATTTAACATGTGACATTTCAAAAAAATTTTGAACAGAAATAGTTCATGCACATTCAAATAAAGTCTTCAAAATTACAATAAAAAAAAAAATTGGCCGGGGGCCGAGCTGTTAAAAAAAAAATAAAAAAAAAAATATATATATATATATATACACACACACACACACACACACACACACACACACACACACACACACACACACACACACACACACACACACACACACTATATATTCCTTGCTCACTAATTGACTGAAAGAGCATGCACTTGGCGCGATGATGTCATGTTATCGATGGGAAAATGCATTTTTAGACAATATGATTTGCCTGAGCGTTGCCTTTTTGCCTTTCCATTAAGAACAATAAATTAGTTTTTAGTATAAGTTTGTTGGTTTCAAGAAATGTAATGCCGAGCGCATATCATTATGTCAAGATAATGGCACTAGCATTTACTTCATTTAAGAATATTTTTCAACATATTGAGAAAAAAGATCTCATATTTGTTTTTGATACCAAGAAAAGTGCACTTGTTATTAGTGAGAATATACTTATTTTAAGGTATTTTGGGGTTCATTGAGGTTAGCTAATTTTACTTGTTTTGGAAAGTCTTGACAAGCCAAATGTTCTTGTTCTATTGGCAGATAATTTTGCTTAGTTCAAATAAAATACCCCTAATTTTTTTATTTTTTTCCCCCTTGTTTTTGAACACTGACTTTTTGCAGTGTATATATACTCTCAAGGGAAAACACCATAGAAAGTAAACGTTGATATGTTTTAGAGTAGTCCGTGTACAGCGGGGGTGTCAAAGTCATTTTAGATGGGGGGCCACGTGGATTAAAAAATACTCCCAAGTTGGGCCGGACTGGTAAAATCACGGCACGATAACTTAAAAATAAAGACAACTTCAGATTGTTTTCTTTGTGTAAAAATAGAACAAGCACATTCTGAAAATGTACAAATCATAATGTTGTTTTTTTTTTTTTTACACTTACATGTTGCAGTTACTTGTCGTTATTTATATTTTCAGAATAAATTATGTAATAATGTTCATCAGTCAACTCACTGGTATTAATTTTCAATCTATCGAGATAAAAAACATTGTATCAATATCAAATTACAGGATGTTATTCATGTAGTTTGATCATTTTCCTCCACTGATGCACTAACATCATGTGGTTTATTTTGTATATAAAAGTATTTGGCCACCCATCTAAATGATCAGAATCAGGTGTCCTAATCACTTGGCCCGGCCGCAGGTGTATAAAATCAAGCACTTAGGCATGGAGACTGTTTCTACAAACATTTGTGAAAAGAATGGGCCGCTTTCAGTGATTTCCAGCGTGGAACTGTCATAGGAAGCCATCTGTGCAACAAATCCAATCGTGAAATTTCCACGCTCCTTAAATATTCCAAAGTCAACTTTCGGCTTTATTATAAGAAAATGGAAGAGTTTGGGAACAACAGCAACCAACTCAGCCACCAAGTTGTAGGTTAAGTAAACTGACAGAGAGGGGTCAGCGGACGCTGAAGCGTATAGTGCAAAGAGGTCGCCGACTTTCTGCACAGTCAGTTGCCACAGAGAATGCAAGTTAAAACTACTATGCAAAGCGAAAGCCATTTATCAACAACACCCGGAAACACCGCCGGCTTCGCTGGGCCTGAGCTCTTCTAAGATGGACTCATGCAAAGTGTAGAAGTGTTCTGTGGTCTGACGAGTCCACATATCAAATTGTTTTTGGAAACTGCGGACGTCGGGTCCTCCGGAACAAAGAGGAAAAGAACCATCCGGATTGTTTTAGGCGCAAAGTTCAAAAAACAGCATCTGTGATGGTATGGTTGTGAATTAATGCCCAAGGCATGGGTAACTTACACATCTGTGAAGACACCATTAATGCTAAAAGGTGAATACAGGTTTTGGAGAAACATGTTGCCATCCAAACAACGTTATGGACGCCCCTGCTTATTCCAGTAAGACAATGCCAAGGGTGCAGGTACTAGACTGGCTCCAGACTGGTCTCCCATTGAAAATGTGTGGCGCATTATGAAGCCTAAAATACCACAACAGAGACCCCGGACTGTTGAACAACTTAAGCTGTACATCAAGCAAGAATGGGAAAGAATTCCACCTGAAAAGATTCAAAAATGTGTCTCCTCAGTTCCCAAACGTTTACCGAGTATTGTTAAAAGGAAAGGCCATGCAACACAGTGGTACAAATGCACCTGTGCCAACTTTTATGCAATGTGTTGCTGCCATTAAATTCTAAGTTAATGATTTGCAAAAGAAATATGAAGTTTCTCAGTTCAAACATTAAGTATCTTGTCTTTGCAGTCTATTCAATTGAATATAAGTTGAAAAGGATTTGCAAATCATTGTATTCTGTTTTTATTTATGAATTACACAAGGTGCCAACTTCACTGGTTTTGGGGTTTTGTAGAACAAGAATGCCTTTTCAAGTCTACCAATAAAATGTTTCCAGTTTTTAAGTGCACATGATCCAGTTCAACAAATCCCCGCTAAAGACCCGTGACTTGTTCCACACACTAAAGACCTAGAAACAGTTAGACTTTATGGCCCGGAATGACCCAAACAAAGAAGCTAAACAAGGCTGATGTAGGTTATCGCAGAACAAGAACGATAACGCAGTGTTGTGTTGAGTCATCGCAATAAATTACAACCATGTGACCTCTTACAGAGGTATGTACAATACGGGCGTGGTTGTAAGGATTTTTTTGGGGTGGGTTAGTTTTTTTAAAAAGAGGACATTACACAAAGTAAAAGTTGGTTAAAGGTCAGGTTTTTATTAAGTTAGTGCAGGAAAAATAACTGTTGGGAAACACTAATAAGCTGCTCACAGTCCTGCGTATCGCTGCCATTTAGTCACGGCAGTGTTTGTGGCGCACACGGGACTTGTAAATCATCAGCATGTTTTTTTTTGTTTTGACACCTGTTACGTTCCCTGATGGCTTAGAGTCTAGGGATTGCAGGAGAACGCAACATAAAAGTGTATAAACCAAATGAGTTATAAATTAAAGACACAGAAGCCAAGAATTGAAAACAAAAACTAGTGTTATTGAAAAGTAACCAATGGGGGGGGGGGGGTTACAACAAGACACAACACTAGCCTAGCTGGGAATACAGGTGCTGTCAAAGAAATGAACAAAACATACCAAAATACACCTCTAGAAAAGAAAAGGTAAGCTGACTAACTGAAGCTATTTAATTAGCACAAACCAAAAACCTACCTATCTACTCTAGCCAAAGAGGGGGTCCAAAACATACAAGGGTGACAGCCACCACTAAGCCTGGTGTCTCTATATACAAACAAATCCTACGTGTGTAGTGTATAGAGGCCTCTGTCTAACCTTTCCCAAGACTAGGCTACAGATACTTACAAAAGTTCAAAGTCAAGAAAAATGAAGACCAAAAAAAACAACAACAGGTGGCACAAAAAGCTTAACAAAAATGATTGCCAAAGACAAAGTAGCGTCTCTCAAAGTTCCACACAGCATGTCAGAAAAAGAATCCAACCTTGATCCAGTGGTGAGCAGGTGATTGTAAACAGGCTGGGAGGATGAATGGTGGTCCGGGATTGGCTGGCTGATTAACAGGTGAAACGAGGAGCAGCTGGGATTAGGAACCGGTTGATTGGCAGCAGAGGCAGTGAATGAGTGTGACCTGTACAAATAAATAGAAGAAGAAACACAAAACAAACAAACCACCACTACGTGGAACGTAACAACACCTCCAGGAAGCGAGTTGACGCACGGCACGAGTAACACCCCACCGAGATGTCAAAGGTCAAAGGTTTCTCAGGACACATTCCGGTCAAAAAGGGGCATTGCGTGCAAGTGTCTAGGTCAGGGGTGGGCAATTAATTTTTACCGCATGAGCAACCCAAGCACAGACAATATTTCAATTAAATTTTGCTCAAATTATTTTTGATAAACCGTAAGATAAATAATAATTTCATTTAACCTAACTTAACTTTATACAAAAGCAGATTGTTTTTGATGGTTTTATTTTTAACAGTCTTAAACACTTCCTGATATATAATACAATGCAAAAATGTCAATTTCTGTCACTTTATCCTGCATCCTCTTTAAAAGTCCAACATTTTGCCCCGTCAGATTTGGACAACCATCTGTTGTCACACCTGCCAGCTTGTCCCATTTCAGTCCTAACATGTCCAAACACGCATTTACCTATGTGAACAAGTCATTACCTGTGGTTGTCTCTTTAATTGACTGCATGGCTGCCAGCTCCTCCGTGATTTGAAAGTCTGCAGTTATCCCACATAAGATGATGAGCAGCTGGGCGGTGTCACGTACATCGCAGCTCTTATCCAAAGCCAGCGAAAAACAGTCAAAGTCGGCCGTTCTGTTCTTCAGCTGAAGCTCCAAGTTTCCAGTGATGGTCTCAACCCGCCTCGTTACAGTGCGTCGGGAGAGTGACACGTTCTCAAATGCGCCCCTCTTCTCTGGGCATATCAGCGCAACAGAGTCCAATAAGCACTCCTTAATAAACTCTCCGTCAGAAAACGCCTTACTTTCTCTGAATTTTGTCTTAAAAACTAACCATAAAGGTGAAGTTATAACACTGAAATGCCCTCGGGAAGAGGTGCTTTAAGATATGGCTAGCTAGCTAGCGGCTAACGTCCAGTCTGCAGTGTTATAGCTACTTCTAAATCACTAATCCTCGCCTCCATGGCGACAAGTATCATCCCTGTAAACAAACGCCATGGGTGGATCTACACCTAACATTCACTGTAATGATATCAAATACAGGCACTAGTCGACACTACTATGATTACGTCAATATTTTTTGGCATCACAACATCTTTCCTTTTTTTTTAGATGTATATTATGTTTATAAACTCAGGAAATATGTCCCTGCACACATGAGGACTTTGAATATGACCAATGTATGATCCTGTAACGACCTGGTATCGGATTGATACCCAAATTTGTGGTATCATCCAAAGCTAATTTAAAGCATCAAACAGAAGAATAAGTGATTATTACATTTTAACAGAAGTGTAGACAGAACATGTTGAAACAGGAAGTAAGCAGATATTAACAGTAAAAGAACAAGTAGATTAATAATTTTCTACCTCTTGTCCTTACTAATGTTGACAAAATAATAGAATGGAAAATGACACAATAGGTTACTGCATATGTCAGCAGACTAAATTAGGAGTCTTTGTTTGTTTACTTACTACTAAAAGACAAGTTGTCTAGAATGTTCACTA
>NC_084580.2:16510000-16570000 GCF_033978685.3 Nerophis lumbriciformis
GGCCAAGGATTCGCTCGCGGATGAGCAGAGCCTGCATGCGCATCTCATCAGGGTCCGATATGAGCCCGTCCAGTTCTTCTCCGTTAGTCACCTGGTAGATGGAAAAGGTCCAAGCAACAAAATCATCAGGTTCTGAGAGCCCAAAAGTTTCCCAACCTAAACGCAGTTCAAGGACCCACCTCTCTGGCGTAGTCGTAGGCCATGATCAGCTGCTTGGGTTCCGGTTTGTGGACCACGTTGTTGCTGTCCACGTACCTGAAGTCCATAGCTTTCTTCCAGTACTTCAAAGCGCCAAGCAGGTCTCGCTTTTTGTCCACAAACGTGGCTCCAAGGAGCTCCAGGGCGTCGATGCACTCCTTGTGGCTCGTCTAGAAAAAAAGAAGAAGAAAAAAAGACGATGTTTTTAGTGCACGTGGTCATTTATGAACAAGTGTATTACACAACACAGCAGCAACAGAACCAATGTTGTAAAAGTGATAAGGAGCAAACTGCTCAGTCAGCATTGATGAAGAGTATTTTGTAAACAACAGCTTGGCAAGTGTAACGCCAACAGATAAGTAGTGACAACTCGAGATATCTGATAATGGCTTTTTTGCCGATATTCGATATTGTCCAACTCTTAATTACCGATTCCGATATCAACCGATACAGATATATACAGTCGTGGAATTAACACATTATTATGCCTAATTCTGTTGTGATGCCCCGCTGGATGCGTTAAACAATGTAACAAGGTTTTCCAAAATAAATCAACTCAAGTTATGGAAAAAAATGCCAACATGGCACTGCCATATTTATTATTGAAGTCACAAAGTGCATTATTTTCTTTAATATGCCTCAAAACAGCAGCTTGGAATTTGGGACATGCTCTCCCTAAGAGAGCATGAGGAGGTTGAGGTGGGCGGGGGTGTATATTGTAGCGTCCCGGAAGAGTTAGTGCTGCAAGGGGTTCTGGGTATTTGTTCTGTTGTGTTACGGTGCGGATGTTCTCCTGAAATGTGTTTGTCATTCTTGTTTGGGTACACAGTGTGGCGCATATTTGTAACAGTGTTAAAATTGAATATACGGCCACCCTCAGTGTGACCTGTATGGCTGTTGACCAAGTATGCGTTGCATTGACTTGCGCGTGAGTAATGCCGTAAATATTTTGTGACTAAGCCGGCACGCAAATGCAGTGCCTTTAATGCACGCCCCCAAATTGTTGTCTGGGTGGAAATCGGGAGAAATTCGGGAGAATGGTTGCCCCGGGAGATTTTCGGGAGGGGCACTGAAATTCAGGAGTCTCCCGGGAAAATCGGGAGGGTTGGCAAGTATGTCAATCAATCCTCTCCCTCACTCTCTCTCTCTGTCCCTCCCTCACGAATGCTGCTGCGTGCGCACACCTTCACAATTTGTTTTGTTTTCAACCCCTTCTTAACCCTGGACGTACATTGAAAATACACGCAACCCTGACTCAAAATGCCAGACATCTGAGGCATTTAAGAAACCCCGCCCGGACAGCCCCACAAAAGAGGACACGTCCGAGGAAAAGAGGACGTATGGTCAGTCTAATATACAGTATATCCATTCATACAATATATCACTGAAATGTGTCTACATGTTATAAAAGTGCTTTCATGTAAAAAAGACAAAAATACTTATTTTGAAGGTGTGGCAGCATTAATCTTGCGTGGGGTTGCGCCACGATCGTTTACATATAGGGAAAACCAACCGCTAAGCTCGGTTTAAACAACCCCAAGAAACAAGTGCTTAGTAAATTTTAAGAAGTGTAGATGGAACCACGTTACAGGAGAAAGTAAATAGTTATTAACGGTAAATTTACAAGTAGATTAATGATCACTAGAGAGAGGTCAGTATTTTTCTTTTTCTTAAAATCACTTTTTTGTTTTTGTTAAAGTTTACAAACTTGGGGTATAATTCCATGGACACAAGAGGACTTTGAGGGCAAAAACCAAAAGGATTTAAATGAGTAATAGTAGTTTTTGCTCGTGTTTAGTTATTGTGTACTAGAGATGTCCGATAATATCGGACTGCCGATATTATCGGCCGATAAATGCTTTAAAATGTAATATCGGAAATTATCAGTATCGGTTTCAAAATTATCGGTATCTGTTTCAAAAAGTAAAATGTATGACTTTTTAAAACGCCACCGTGAGTGAAGTACAGAGCGCCAATAAACCTTAAAGGCACTGCCTTTGCGTGCCGGCCCAGTCACATAATATCTACGGCTTTTTACACACACAAGTGAATGCAATTCATACTTGGTGAACAGCCATACAGGTCACACTGAGGGTGGCCGTATAAACAACTTTAACACTGTTACAAATATGCGTCACACTGTGAACCCACACCAAACAAGAATGACAAAAACATTTCGGGAGAACATTTGCACCGTAACACAACATAAAGACAACAGAACAAATACCCAGAAGCCCTTGCAGCACTAACTCTTCCGAGACGCTACAATATACACCCCCGCTACCCCAACCCCCCCCTGCCCCCCAACTCAACCTCCTCATGCTCTCTCAGGGAGAGCATGTCCCAAATTCCAAGCTGCTGTTTTGAGGTATGTTAAAAAAAATTATGCATTTTGTGACTTCAATAATAAATATGGCAGTGCCATGCCATGTTGGCATTTTTTTTTCATAACTTGAGTTGATTTATTTTGGAAAACCATCCAGCGGGGCATCACAACAAAATTAGGCATAATAATGTGTTAATTCCACGACTGTATATATCGGTATAGGTTGATATCGGTATCGGTAATTAAGAGTTGGACAATATCGGAATATCGGCAAAAAACCCATTATCGGACATCCCTATTGTGTACCATTTAGGTGTTTTGATCAGACAATCAGAACTAGTAATTTTACATTAACAACTACTGTGTTGATTTTGTTAAACTGTCAATGAGACTAACAATAAATAATTGAATTTACAGTTAATCCATGTATTGGTATCGGCTGATTTTACTCATGGATGGTGGATTTCGGAATCATCCGCATTAAACCCTGATCGAAACCTCCTCATGACACTTCAAAAGCAGCTACCACCATATCTAGTGGAGTTAGTAAAAACTAAACGAAACTAAAGCATTTA
Organism: Nerophis lumbriciformis; assembly: GCF_033978685.3. Classification (NCBI taxonomy): domain Eukaryota; kingdom Metazoa; phylum Chordata; class Actinopteri; order Syngnathiformes; family Syngnathidae; genus Nerophis; species Nerophis lumbriciformis. The sequence goes on from NC_084580.2 coordinate 16,513,100, forward strand.
CAGTTAAAAGTGATAGGGGGCCTCACCTGCTGATGTGTGGTCAGGTAGTCTACGATGTTGGTGTGGCCCGTCACGCTAGCAGACAGCAGCGGGGTCATGCCGTAGCCGTCCTGCTCCATGGTCGCTTTGTACTGCAGCAGCATCCGCATGATCTCCAGACTGCCCGACTCCGCACAGTCATGGAGCGCCGTATTGCCTGTTAGAAGACAAGAAAGCATCATCACCATTGTGTGTTAAAAAATAAATAAATAAATAAATAAATAAAAGAAATGGAACATTTTGGTGGTGGAACAACTCTAAATTTACAACTTGAAGTTGCAAGGGAAATGTGTGAAACTATTTAAAAATAAATAAATAAATAAAGAAGCCCAGCAATAATCTATAATCTTACAATAATGGTACTGATTGTTGAGTAATCATGTATTGGAAAATGGAGTGCAGTACTAGCGGTAGAAAATGGATGGATGGATAGTTTGCTGAGTAAATAGGTGTAAGGAAAGCTAGCAAGTTGGGAATTAGTAAGCCAGAAGTTGGCTAAGGGAAGTTGAACCAGTACATAAAGTACCGTATTTTTCGGACTATAAATCACTCCAGAGTATAAGTCGCACCGGCCGAAAATGCATAATAAAGAAGGAAAAAAACATATATAAGTCGCACTGGAGTATAAGTCGCATTTTTTGGGGAAATTTATTTGATAAAGCCAACACCAAGAATAGACATTTGAAAGGCAATTTAAAATAAATAAAGAATAGTGAACAACAGGCTGAATAAGTGTACGTTATATGAGGCATAAATAACCAACTGAGAACGTGCCTGGTATGTTAACGTAACATATTATGGTAAGAGTCATTCAAATAACTATAACATATAGAACATGCTATACGTTTACCAAACAATCCGTCACTCCTAATCGCTAAATCCGATGAAATCTTATACGTCTAGTCTCTTACGTGAATGAGCTAAATAATATTATTTGATATTTTACGGTAATGTGTTAATAATTTCACACATTAGTCGCTCCTGAGTATAAGTCGCACCCCCGGCCAAACTATGAAAAAACTGCGACTTATAGTCCGAAAAATACGGTATACAGAAAAATACACGTGCATATTCGCGTTACAGCATTTGCAAGAGCGAGCATGTGTCAAAAAATTATTTTTATGGGCGTATCAGTTTTTCATGGATTTTTACTCTTTGCCAGTGGCCAAAAAACAAAACCGTTGCAAATGGTGGGGATTAACTAGAAGCAACAGTTGCTTCTTATTACAACGCCTGCTATGCTAAAACATCCATACATCCATTTCTACCGCTTTGTTCCTTTCAGGGTCACGGGGGTTCTGGAGCCTATCTCAGCTGCATTGGGCGGAAGGCGGCTTACACCCTGGACAAGTCGCCACCTCATCGCAGGGCCAACACAGATAGACAGACAACATTCACACACTAGGGCCAATTTAGCGTTGCCAATCAACTTATCCCCAGGTGCATGTCTTTGGAGGTGGGAGGAAGCCGGAGTACCCAGAGGGAACCCACGCAGTCACGGGGAGAACATGCAAACTCCACACAGAAAGACCCCGGCCCAGGGATCGAACCCAGGACCTTTGTATTTATAGGTCCAAAAAACTAAATCCATCATAAGTTTCATTTAAGCAAATGTTAAACATGGCTTTGGTCTCTTTTGAAAGATAACTACCGTATTTTTCGGACTATAAGTCGCAGTTTTTTTTTCATAGTTTGGCCGGGGGTGCGACTTATACTTAGGAGGGACTTATGTGTAAACTTATTAACACATTACCGTAAAATATCAAATATCATTTAGCTCATTGACGTAAGAGACTAGACTTATAAGATTTCATGGGATTTAGCGATTAGGAGTGACAGATTGTTTGGTAAACGTATAGCATGTTCTATATGTTATAGTTATTTGAATGACTCTTACCATAATATGTTACGTTAACATACCAGGCACGTTCTCAGTTGGTTATTTATGCCTCATATAACGTACACTTATTCAGCCTGTTGTTCACTATTCTTTATTTATTTTAAATTGCCTTTTAAATGTCTATTCTTGGGGTTGGGTTTTATCAAATAAATGTCCCCAAAAAATGAGACTTATACTCCAGTGCGACTTATATGTTTTTTCCTTCTTTATTATGCATTTTCGGCCGGTGCGACTTATACTCCGAAAAATACGGTAGTTGAATATGTCTTCATAATTTTTTTCAGAAACACACCTTTAAAATAACTAGCTTGAAGTTATGGACTTGGAATCGTCCCATTTAAAATTTTACAACAGTACTCCAACATTTTGTATTTTAACATAACCTGCAAATATTTACCATACTGAGTGCATGATAAATATCAGGCAGATATTTATTAAGCTGATAATGAGGAATTACAGCATACCAAATAATTGGGTAAATAACTTTTTTTTTTTAAATAAACGCTCCGAGGCAAAATTACTCATACTGTGCAGTAGGTGTGTAAGGTTGAGCAAATCAAGCACTACTTTGTCCTGTAAACATAAACTTCCCCTGAGCTCACTGTAAACAAACATGGCCTCAATCGTGTGGGACTTCACCGTGTCAGAGGAAGACATTTCCCGTGTTATTTGCACCAAATGTTCTGCAAACATTCCACGTGAAGGGAAAAAACAGAGTTTACACACATGAAATGTTATCAGCCACCTGAAACAACAGTGTTTTGAAGGCCTACGAAGACACCTGCGCTGCTTAAGAACAGGCCCCAGAACCAGCTTCAAAGTAAGGTGTGCACAAACTACAGTAAAATCTCAATATAAAAAAACAGATATCAATAAGTTATATCGGTATCCGTCTTGAGAAGCATGACATTATCGGTATCGACTCGGTATATAACTATATGAAAAATCCATAATACAGTTATGACCAAAATGATCAAGGTTATCATTATTATCACGATTATGTTGAATGTGCTCAAAAATTACTTATAAACGTCAGACACTGTAATCCTCTATCAAACTTTAATTTCAACAACTAAAATAAATTGTGAACACCTCAGTCTCGTATTCCTCTGCATATAGATAGATCACTTTGTTATAAGAGAGCACAACTTGAATAGCTTAGTTGCTTGGACAGTAATGTGTTTATATAACTTTAGATTGGGGTATGTTGTTTTTACCTAATAGGGAATGACATTAATGGTGTGTTTTCATGTTAGCATTTAAGCTAGCGCCAGTCATTCCGTGAGTTTATCAATCACAATTTTTTTGATCATTTTAATTTAAAATGCTATTACCAACCGTCGGGAGTTTTACCGCGGTTATCATTAATTAGGGGTGTAACGGTACGTGTATTTGTATTAAACCGTTTCGGTACTGGGGTTTCGGTTCGGTTCGGTTCGGTTCGGAGGTGTACCGAACGAGTTTCCACACGAACATATTAAGTAGCCGCCTCTGCCTCCTTCTGCCTCTGTTTCTGTCAGGACTCTACACAGCACCCAGCATTGTCCCACCCACACAACCATCTGATTAGTTACAAACAGAGCGGTAACAGCCAATCAGCAGTGCGTATTCAGAGCGCATGTAGTCAGTGCTTAGCGTTTAGCAGGTAAGCATCAGGCAGCGGGCTCTCCCCAAATTATAATAAACACCTCCCAGTCAACTACTAGTAACATCACTATGAGCCCGTTGACCTTCTAGAAATATAAAAGGCAGTTCAGCTCGCTCGCAGTCCTGGCTTGAGGTGAAGGCTCATTTGCTTTTAGCGTAACGTTAGCTCATTTTGCGGTATGTGTGTGTATGTGTGTTACGGACAGCAAAGCCCTGTCTGTCTGTTATTTCACTTTACCTTTTTCTGTGTTGATTGAGCTGTGTTGAAGCAGCAAAAAAGGACATTATGTTAAATGAAGAGTTTCTGTCTCTGATAGTTGATACAATAATGTAACTGCATCATTAAGCCTACATGAACTCCATGGTGTTCAGGGATGAATAGTCTCTCCTATTGCTATTGTACCATTTTTTTCACCTTTAGTTACATTAATCATTAGAAATGCAGCAGCCTAGTTTTGAATGGCAGGGTCCCTGCTATCACATGTTGATAAAAAACTAACATTTACATGATAAAAATCAACTACAGACTTCCCAAATGCTTTAATAAATTAAGCATGAGGAGTTGACTTGAAACTGTTTTATGTTGCACTTTTTATATGTAGAAGAAAAGTTTTGTCATTGTATTTAATCTGAGCAACAACTTGAGGCAGTTTAATGTTGATCAACATGGGCAGAATTATTATAGTGTTCCCAATGTTAAAAGGATAAAGCCGTTGTTTACAAATTTGGTAAATAACCAAAACATTTATATTTTGTTATTTTCTTACTGTACCGAAATCGAACCGAACCGTGACCTCTAAACCGAGGTACGTACCGAACCGAAATTTGTGTACCGTTACACGCCTATCATTAATACAGTTTATCGTTACATCCCTAGTATCTACTTAAAAAATATATATACCGTGCATCCCTATACAAGACTATACAAGTCTGATAAGATTAGTCTTCTTATATTCAGGGTCTAGAGCAGTGGTTCTTAACCTGCGTTCGATCGAACCCTAGGGGTGAGTCAGCCTCAGGGGTTTGACGGAGCCTCCGCCGCGGATGTCAAGACACACCCGACTCATCGTGTAAATAAAAAACTTCTCCCTATCGGCTTTATGGATACGGCAACAGCAGAAGTCAGGCTGATTTGCATGTGTGCAAGTTATTGTGAGTTCATGCACTGTGTTGGTTTTGTTCTTTGAACAAGGTGATGTTGATGCACGGTTCATTTTGTGCACCAGTAAAAAAAACATAACGGTCTTGAATTTGAATTTTTTTTAAATTTATTTTTCACTAAAGAAGGGTTCGGTGAATGCGCATATGAAACTGGTGGGGTTTGGTATCTCCAACAAGGTTAAGAACCACTGGTCTAGAGATTTATTTATGGTCTAGAGATTACTTTCACAGAGCTGTCATCATCTTGAACTCTAACTTATAATAATAATAATTCACCCCTCTACAATATCCTACCCTAAAACCCTACTGTGCAATATTACCTTCGAGTGCAATACATCCGACACTGATTGTTATTTATTACTCCGGTACTCTTGTCTTGTTCTGTATATTGTACAGTATTTTGTATTTCTATAGTGTTTTGTATATTGTAAAGGATTGCTTATTATTTTTATTGGATAGTAGTCCGTTTATTTAAATTCTTAGTTTTTTCTTGTGTAATTTATTTTCACCCCATATTTGTTTCCACTATCACACCATAAATTGGAGTCCTTAATCTCGTTATATGCAAAAATTACAATGAAGTCCATTCTATTCTATTTATACATGCAAAAAACAGGTGGCGAGAAAATGACTTTTCCAGGAGCGAGTCAGAGCTTTTCTTCAAGTCACTCATGAATACTAGTGGTCTGCAAAGATACAGTCTTATTGTTGTAATATCTTTTTTTTTTTTAAATGGGCGTCGTCAAAATGGTAATTTCATGATATTTTATGGGGAAAACACAGAACAAAGCCTTCTGGAATGGATTATGTTCGGCCTTGTATTACTTTTTCCACTCAACTAAAAAAAGACCTAACGCAAAAATCAGAAGAAAAAAGTTTATGCACAGTATTTTAACTTCAGCAGAAACAAAACCTATTTATCCCAGTGAACAAAAAGACGTGCTGCTGCGTGTAAATCCATGAAAGTGCAAATGACAAGGCGTGTCAGCTACTGCTGCAGTCACAGAAAGCTTTGAAAGGATTTCCCCCACCTTCACCTGACAACCTGAACCTGCGCAGTGTTGTTTTCAACACGGTCGCATCACAGGTAAAACCTGGCGAGCCAGAGTGTGAACACTGCGTGGTATTTCTGAGCAAGTACAAACAAAGTGTACAGTAGTCTGCAGAGAAGATGAGTCATTTTTGTCCTGGCAGGTGTACCTGATGGTGCTTTGGTACTACAACGACAGAATTACTGTTACTTGCAGTTTAATGCTTGAGAGTTTGACCCACATACCAAGCGTTTGAGATATTTTAGGACATCTCAGGGGGAAAAAAAAAGGTTAAGTGATGTAACTTGTTTCCACTGCAACAATAATGTTATTCATTAGAGTTGGCCGACTTTGAGAGAGTATTTGAGGATTAATGTCACGGCAGTAGAGCTGCTGCACCTGATTTAGAGTTCAGGGATGTTCTTGATTAAACTCTTGTCCATTTACATGACTCCTCCTCCACTGTGCTCTGCGAGTCCAACCAAGACGGTTGACAGTGAACATTCCAGGACATTAGGGAGTATGTGGGGACGATAATGGACGATGTACCTCGTCCTCCCCCACTCGATAACGTCACGAGACGACAACACTTGTGACCATAGTAACCGTCTGTGACAAAACTATTGCTGCTTCTTCAAGGCCGCAAAAGCAATAGTCATGGCGATTTTTTTCCGCTCGACTGTAGCAAAATGGTACGTATTCTGTATCAGTGACGTATATATTCACTCCTGTTAGAGGTTCCGTGTTGACCTAACCAGCGACATGTGCTGACAGTAAAAACGTCACAGGTTTGTTTCCGTAGTGTCTGCAGGATTAAAACCTGTCGTAAACGCACAATGTAGGTCATACACGGGATTTCATATCACAGCATTCCAGAAAACCAGATAGACGGTGATATTTAGGCTGTTATTTGGAACACCGCTCACAATGGTTTATGCTGAATGCACTAATCTGACGTCACAACAATGACGGTCATACCAAAATAAAGGTTTATGAGTATATAATACAAAAATTGCACCATAATAAATGCATGAAAATTGGTGAATGGATTGTGCAGAACTACCGTATTTTTCGGACTATAAGTCGCAGTTTTTTTTCATAGTTTGGCCGGTGGTGCGACTTATACTCAGGAGCGACTTATGTGTGAAATTATTAACACGTTACCGTAAAATATCAAATAATATTATTTAGCTCATTCACGTAAGAGACTAGACGTAATAAGATTTAATCGGATTGTGCGATCAGGAGTGACTGTTTGGTAAACGTATAGCATGTTCTATATGTTATAGTTATTTTAATGACTCTTACTATAATATGTTACGTTAACATACCAGGCATGTTCTCAGTTGGTTATTTAAGCGTCATATAACGTACACTTATTCAGCCTGTCGTTCACTATTCTTTATTTATTTTAAATTGCCTTCCAAATGTCTATTCTTGGTGTTGGGTTTTATCAAATAAATTTCCCCCAAAAGTGCGACTTGTACAGTATATGTTTTTTTCCTTCTTTATTATGCATTTTCGGCCGGTGAGACTTATACTGCGGAGCGACTTATACTCCGAAAAATACAGTAATTGTGTACGAAAAATTGCACTGCTTGTATACCAACAGCAGAGACGCTGTTGATTCCACCTCAACGTGGTAACGGTTTAAAAGTTTTAAAATTGTACCGTCATGAATACATTTGGCACTGTGTTTGCCCTCAATATGACAACTGAAAATATTTTATGTACACTTTTTGCTTTTAATTCATAATACATTGTTTTATGAAGATTTTATTTTATAATACATTTTGCCTTCCTGTAATGTTATGCATCTGTCAAGCACTATGAATTGTCCTCTGCCAACCTAGTGATTTTGTCACTATATTTAGCCAGTAATCAGAGCCCTCTCTGTGCTCTTTTTCAAAAAAAAACAAGACTCGTGACAAATCTAGTGGATACTTTGAGACTGAAAGCATATATTGCTCTTTTCAACGATCCTTGTAAAGAAGCTGTAGAATACAGTTTAATTGTATGTTGATAATTGTTTTGCTTTTGGTGTTCTAATACTAAGTCAAAGGGCGTTGCTAAATTGCAACTAGGAATGCGTCATTGATCGGCCACTAATTAGTATCAGCTGATTTTTTAATTTTAATTTTTTTTTTTTTTAAGTACGCGATTGCAATGCTGATAAATGCCTATCTCTTAATAATCACCATGTAATAGAACAGAACAAGGAACGGGTTGAAATATTATGGTGACATTGTTAAACTGTCAATAGCGCTAACCATAGCAAAGTTAATAAATGTCATCTGTATTGGTATCTGCCAACCTCAGTCATGGATGATTAGTATCGAAGGCATAAAAAACGTGATCTGAATATCCACAGTTGAAACCATGTGACTTGGATGATATTCCCCTTACTTCAGGTTCTCAATTGGAAGGCAAACACTCAATATGGCTCTGGTTTATTTTGGCATACTTTAGAGATTTTTTGGCGAAAAATAAAGTACAAGTCACATATTATAAAAATATATCTGAATGTGAGATTGGATGCATACACTCTTAATATGTGATTTTTTTATTCTTTAAAAAAAAAAAAAAAATCTGCAAAATAAAAATACTTTTCATATACCGTATTTTTCGGATTACAAGTCGCACTGGCCGAAAATGCATAATAAAAAAGAAAAAAAAACATAAGTCGCACTGGAGTATAAGTCGCATTTTTTGGGGAAATGTATTTGATAAAACCCAACACCAAGAATAGACATTTGAAAGGCAATTTAAAATAAATAAAGAATAGTGAACAACAGGCTGAATAAGTGTACGTTATATGAGGCATAAATAACCAACTGAGAACGTGCCTGGTATGTTAACGTAACATATTATGGTAAGAGTCATTCAAATAACTATAACATATAGAACATGCTATACGTTTACCAAACAATCTGTCACTCCTAATCGCTAAATACCATGAAATCTTATACGTCTAGTCTCTTACGTGAATGAGCTAAATATTATTATTTGATATTTTACGGTAATGTGTTAATAATTTCACACATAAGTCGCTCCTGAGTATAAGTCGCACCCCGGCCAAACTATTAAAAAAACTGCGACTTATAGTCCGAAAAATACGGTAGTCATTGTGGGGTATTGTGTGTAGAACTTTGAGGACAAAAATGAATTTATGCCATTTTGGAAAAGGCTGAAACATAACAAAATGTGAAACAAGTGAAGCGCACTGTATATACACAGTATGAGTTTAACTCTGAAATAACGTCTACGAAAATCCGTATAGGAACCATTTCCACAGGGGAGAACAGTACATATATGCAGCATTTTCACGTTGCTTTCGACTGACTTGCTGGTTTGACTCGTTTTGCCCACCATGTGCCGGAATCTGAGGCAACCGCAACCTCACGTGATGTGAAACTCAACAACATTAAGAGGACTTAAAACATAGCTGGTCTTATAACCGAACTAAATTATTTGAAGCCAATGAACTGCTTGTAATAAGAGGCATTCCTGGTTAAACAATATTTCAAGAAATCTTCCAAATAACATTCATTAAAACAACATTTTTCAAAAACTATGCGTGTAACAATTGTTATAACAGCAGTAAATTTCCTGATGGTTAATATTAGCTTTCAATTTTTTTTATCATCATTACTTAATTTTATAATTATTTGCACCTCGTGCCCTTATTGTTAGCTAGCTTAATAAGGTTTTAGAAATAAAAATTGGTTAAAATATTTCAGCGTATGGACAAGTATGTTTTGCGCACATTCAACAATACCTTGATCATTAACAGTAATATTTCAGTCACAATAACGGTGCTGAGACATTTCCATATTGTTACAATACATCCCTAGTCAAAATATGCATCTCCTTCTGTGTTGCCTGAGCTATTACACATGTACATCACATGGTGGCGCTGTTATTAAACTACAAAGTGTGACACAGTACATTAGGTCAATGCACTTTACGAAACATATTCAGCCAAATTACTACGAAATATGACGGACGAGCAATGTGTGAGAGTTTTAGCAAGATTGGTTGACTTGAGCATGCCTTCGCAACTAATTGTCCAAAAGTAACTCGTCATTAACCATTTGTCTAATAATTAACATTTTGAAGAGGTTTGTATCACATCTATTTCACGATGGCTTTAAAAAGCATTTTGACTACAACCTACAGGTGCGCCACAAATGCACGGACTTTTCTAGAGTGTGGTACCGCAAGTGTTATAAAACAGTGACATTGGCACTAGGGCAGTGGTTCTTAACCTGGGTTCGATCGAACCCTTGGGGTTCGGTGAGTCGGGCTCAGCGGAGGTCAAGACACACCCGACTCATCGTGTAAATAAAAACTTCTCCCCATCGGCGTATTACGGATACGGCAACAGCAGAAGTCACACTGATTTGCAGGTGTGTAATTTGCTGTAGTTCATGCACTGTGTTGGTTTTGTTCTTTGAACAAGGTGATGTTCATGCACGGTTCATTTTGTGCACCAGTTCAAAAACATGGTAACATTTTAGTTTGGGGAATATATTCACCATTAATTAGTTGCTTATTAACATGCAAATTAGTAACATATTGGCTCTTCACTAGTCATTATTAAGTACTTATTAATGCCTTATTCGGCATGGCCTTATTATTACCCTAACCCTCTAACCCTAACCCTAACCCTCACCAAATAACTCTAAATTAAGTCTTTGTTACTTAGAATATGTTCCCCATACTAAAGTGTTACCAAAAACATATAACTTTGTCTTGAATTTCACTAAAGAAGGGTTCGGTGAATGCGCATATGAAACCGGTGGGGTTCGGTACCTCCAACAAGGTTAAGAACCACTGCACTAGGGTGATGTTAGCAGTTCTCTACGTGAATGAGGTGTTTTGTGGTTTGGACTAAATATCCACAGGTTATTCTTGAGGCAACAAAAAAAGTTTGTGTAACACGAGTGAAACGTTTTTGACATGCCTAGAGTCAGAGATGACACTATGACTGTTCAGTTAATCTGCATGAGTCACATGCTATGGCTTGACTTATTGTTTCCAACTGGTGACTGTAGAACAATTCCACTCAGTTGTGATTGACACCACCTAAAAAAAAAAGGTATCCATTTAACCAAATGTTTGTTACTGTGGGGTTGTGGAACTGCAATATATCACACTCAAGCTATAAATAAGGTAACCACAACAGAGCCAAAAGTGAGCCAGACGGTCCAGCCAGGCTGTCTCACTATCTGTCCATTCATCATCATATGAGCTGAGAGGGGTTTTTAATATTTCCACTGCCCGTTTTAGCTACGGATGTGTGTGATCTAGTGCAGTTACATTCACAATAAACACAATTAAGCAATATTATTGTTATCAGGTTTTTAATGTAGTGAGTCCCCGGGACACACCAGGGTTTCTACAGGCAAATCTAATTGAATGTGTTTAATGCCACTTAAAAAGTGTAATGCCATGTCCAACCCCATATGCTTATTGTACATAATCAAAAGCTTACAACGGCATGTATACAAACAAAGTTTTAAGCGTTTGACCATGATAATATTGAATAGATCAAAAGTTTTCATTAACTGTGAATTATAAGTAGCTTACAAAACGGTTTTATCTGAAATATATTTGTATTATTATTATTATTATTATATGCAGCTGACAGTAATGGTGGGGACAGCAGAAGTTTTTGTTGGTTACACCAAAACAATTTGATATTGTTAACTGCTGCCAGCCTTTATTGGCCGCCTTCTGATTAGCTAATTGCGTATGTGATTTCACCGCATTGATGCCCATTGAGCAACGTTTGGAGTCTTTTTGCACACACTGTGGAACACCTCTCTGGGCTTACCGTCGACTTGAACCAGGTTTGTAAAAATTAGCCAGCCAGCCAATTTTGCGGATTCCCCATTTTCCCGACATTAGTTAATTTTCTCGCTTTCCACACAGCATTAGCACATTCACAGAATGTAGAAAAAATATTCAAAAGGGATCTGAACTTTTTTTTTTATAAATATTGCCCAACATTAACAATCTTTAAGTAAGAAACATTTTTAATGCATTGTAAGTCGTAAATCAGGGGTGCTCACACTTTTTCTGCAGGCGAGCTACTTTTCAATTGATCAAGTCGTGGGGATCTACCGTACCTCATTCATATATATAATTTATATTTACTTATTTATGAAATATATGTTTTTGTTAACAAGTTAAAGGTGTTTAATGATAATGCAAGCATGTTTAACACATATAGGTAATATTGTTAACAAGTTAAGGTGGTTAAAGATAAAACAAGCATGTTTAACACATATAGTTAATATTGTTAACAACTTAAAGGTGGTTAAAGATAATACAAGCATGTTTAACACATATAGTTAATATTGTTAACAAATTAAAGGTGGTTAAAGATAATACAAGCATGTTTAACACATATACCGGTAGTTAATATTGTTAACAAGTTAAAGGTGGTTAAAGATAATACAAGCATGTTTAACACATATAGATTCCTTTCTTTCATGAAGACAAGAATATAAGTTGGCGTATTACCTGATTGTGATGACTTGCATTGATTGAAATCAGACAGTGGTGATGATAACGCCTGCATTTTCGAATGGAGGAGAAAAAAAGTCCTCCTTTCTGTCCAATACCACATGAAAGTGGTTGGTTTTTGGCATCTTATTTGTCCAGCTTCCGTACTCCTTTGTATACACTTTACAAGAAATACATTGTCGGCAAACTCCGTAGCTTGCTAGATTGTGCACGCCAGCTTTCTGAGACTCTTATTTTGGTAGCGCAGGCAAGATGAAGCAGAGCTTTTATTGTGCAACTGTGCAGTCGGTCTTTGGAGTTTTGACGACAGGTACGGCGCCAGAGTCTGTTGAAATAAAGTGTTTCTCGCCTTCCAGTCGGTAATTTTAATGAGCTGGCAGCAGCCAGCGTCATCTCAGAAGACCCTCGGGTGCCGTGAATGTCAATCAAGTGACGAAAGTGACGTCATAGTGAAGATTTATGATCGCTCATTTTTAGGACTATTTTTTTAATGCCTGGCTGGTGATCGACTGACACACCCTCCGAGATCGACCGGTAGATCGCGATCGACGTAATGAGCACCCCTGTCGTAAATAAATGATAGCAAAAAAACTATCCCAATTCTAAGAATGGAGTCAATGACTATGACTATTCCACCCACAAAGCCCTCTGAATAAGAATTACTTGAAAACTATAGAATACCAAGAAGTCTTTATTTTTAATGTTCTTTAAATCATACTGTAAAAATTCATATCCTCACTGTGCAGCTTTGCAAACCATACCAGTGAAAATAGGCCTTATAATAGCCACAAATTGGAGGATATGTTTGTTAATCAGTATAAATTAAAAAAAATTTTTTTTTAAAAAGGCTTCATTGAATAATAAACAAACATCATACTAGGAATGCAAATGATGCATGTGTTCGCAAAGGGACGACTGGTTAAAACATTTAAGAAAAACATCATAGAATGATATTTCTAATGCATCTAAAGGATGCAAACAAGCTGAGTCAATTTAAGATCTTGAATAGATTGTATTATACACCTCCTCAGTTGTTAAACATGGGTACAGTATATAGCAAGTTATGCGTAAAGTGTCAGGCAGCTGAAGGAACTCCAATTCATTTACTGTGAGAATGTCAGTGAATAAAGAGTTTTGGTCTGTCGTGAGACTTGCTTGGTTAAAGGAAAACTCCACTTTTTTTTTTAAAGAATTTTGTGCTAGTGTTTACAATCCTGATGAGACACAAGAAGACAAAAAGTTTCTCTTTTTTTGCTTTCCAATTTGTAAAAATTGGCTCGTTCTTGGTGGCTGGCAATGCAGTTAATCGGAGCAATCCATTGTGCCTCTAAATCACTTTCAAAATGCATCCAAAAACCTCAAACAATACATTTATGTTCTGTAACCTTATAATAACCAAGCTGTAGCGACTGTTATTGTAAGAGTGATCACTGAGGAACTCTTTCTAGCGTAGTTACACATCGTCTTGGGACAGTATACTATGGCATTAGCCATAAGCTAGCTACGGCAAGAGGTAAGCTGGCTTTTGCGCAAGGAGCTGAATCGCTTGAGTTTGTAATGCAGGTTGACTTTAGGTAAGCACACCATGTATGTCGGCATAGCTCGGCTCCAAGTTCCACATTTATACCGGCAAGTCACGCGACCTACCCCCCTCGGCTTCCGTCTGCTCCAACGTTTCACCCTCTGTTCGTGCTTGCTTTTATAAACAACAGTTCATCCTCTGTATAATCAAGTTCACAAAGAAAAAATAAGGTTGTGAATCCTCATTTGTCCAAAAATAGTAGTCTTTGTTGTCTGTTGCCTAGTCTGCCATGATTACAATACACTAGGGTTGTCCTGATACCAATATTTTGGGACCGGTACCAAAATGTATTTCGATGCTTTTGAAAATGAAGTAGACCATAAACAATTTGTCATTATTTGCATTATTTTAACAAAAAAAATCTTATGATATATTAAACATATGTTTCTTATTGCAATCAAAGAACACTTTTGACATTCAATGAAATAGTGAACATACTATTACAACTTCTCTTTTAATAGTAAGTAAAGAAAAACAAAGGCCCCTAATTGGCTGCTGACGTATGCAGTAACGTATTGTATTATTTTCCATTCTATTTTTTTTGTCAAAATTATGAGGGACAAGCTGTTAAAAATTGATTATCAATCTGCTTGTTCATTTACTGTTAATATCTGCTTACTTTCTGTGTCAACATGTTCTATCTACACTTCTGTTCAAATGTAATAAGCAATTGTTCTTCGGTTTGATACTTTACATAAGTTTTGGGTGATACTACAAATGTTGGTATCAATCCAATACCAAGTAGTTACAGGGTCACACATTGGTCATACTTTAAGTTCTCCTGCGTCCAGGGACGTATTTCCTGAGTTTATAAACTATAAAAAAGACAAAACTTTTGAGATAATAAAAAATGTCTATGTAATCATTGTAAAATCGACTATAAACTGCTCTTGTACTTGGTATCGCTACAGTCTATGTCTGTGTAAAACCACCCATGGCATTTGTTTAAGGAGCATTAGCACTAGCGGTTAGCTATTGTATCCTCCAAGCATAATTAGCTATTCCTCATCCTGCAGGGATGATACTTGTGAGAAACGTAGTTACCTTTTCACGATGATTAGTGATTTAGAAGTAGCTAAAACACTGCTGACTGCAGATGGATGTTAGCCCCAACTAGCTAGCCATGTTTAAAAACACCTCTTCCAGAGTGGCAGAGAGTGCTGCTGGAGAAGCGCTTCTGTGTGAAAAGCTTCACCTTAATCATTTGTTTTCAAGCCAAAATATGTCCATTATCCCTTTTATGTCTCCACAATGTATCTGCTTGTAAGGTCATTGTGCGTATGCGTTGCCTAACATGAGACAGGCTGCTCGATTTACCAGCAATGTCATGACGCGTACCTAGCACCATTTATCGGTTGTTATAATATTTAGTGTCTGGAAGGATAGATAACTTACTGACCCGACTATAAGGCAATATTTCCCCCCAGGCTTATAATTGGGGTCTGGAGGTCTATATACATGCACAAAAACAGGTGGTTCTCCCTCAAGCTTGTCAGGGATTTTGCCTCTGTCAATAACATGCACATCCGTGACCTAGAGAGATGGAGGACCTGCTTAAAACAATTTAAATAAAAAAAAGCTAAACAAAGTTAGCATGCCAATGCTAATTTGATGATAAGGTGATAAATTAATCGACTCAAGTGGCTAAAAAATAAAAAATACATTTAATTTATTAGAATACCCAACAAATGGATTGTTCAACAATGCTCCAGAATGTTCTGTTATATGAAAAAAGTCCCACAGCAAAGCCCTTTTTTTTTTTTTTACTTGCTGCACATGACCAAACATTTTCCAAAAAGAGTTGCTTCTCATTTACAAGACTCGTACAGCAAATTACCGAATTACAAGGAATAACTAAGGTTGCACTGCACCGGAGCCGAACAGCAGTACAGTAGTAACAACAACATCATTACCTGTCATTCTTTAAACTCATTGTGCAGATCTGAATGATTATTATTGAAATGTTTACCTAAGTTTGAAGCAAAGGTGGTAATACCAATCGCCACATTTGGCGAGGAGTGTTTTAAAGCAACACTTGAAGCGCAGCGTTTTCCTGTTTAAAGCATCACCTTTACCGTTAGTTTTGAAGCACAAATACCTCCATATTGTGCTTTACACACACACACACTCTTTATTAACCAGTAGAATTGTCGTTTTTTTGCCAATCTTCCTCTCCAAGATATCATTGCTTGTATGCATGTTTTGACACACTTAACATCATGCGCCTCGGCTCTGTAATCAGCAGTACTTAGATGAAAGAACGGTATCGGTACTTTTCAAAAGGCAGTATAGTACCGATTTGAATCAATTAGTATCACGGTACTTTATTAGTACCGGTATACCGAACAACCCCAGTCAGAACAAAACAGGACTGGACGATTTAGTAAAAAAAAAAATGAATTTACAACTCAATTCTTTGGAATGATCTTTTTCCAGACCACGTTCAGGGGCAATCGTGCTTATAATTTTGAGCAGCGACAAATATTAATATTTAAGGCTGCAACTAACGATTATTTTGATAGTCGATTGGTCAAGATTATCTTGAGGGTTAGTCGACTAATCAGATAATAAAACGTACACATATTTAACGGCTCTAATTTTTTTTAAATTGACTTCTAAATGAAACTCAAGTTATTTTAGGCATGTGCTTACGAACGACAAAGATGACTAATACTTTCATAAAGTTTCATTTATACTATAACTGTGCTGCTCATTCTGCTGCTAAAAAAATATAAAATGGTTATTAAAATATTTAAAATAAAGGAAAGGCAATGTACTAAAAAAAACAATTCACTTTGTTTATGTATTTAAAAAAAAAAACAGTTAAAGTAGTCACAATGAAAACAAAACAAAATCGAACTTCAAAAAGAAAAGATGATGCTTAAAAAGCTGCACACTGGTATATTAACTATTTATCAACTCTTAGCACTCAAATAGACAATGTGTGGAATTCTATCTTTGGTTAATTCTTAAAATGTTGGCCATTTAATCATATGACCCCTCTGCATTGATGCCTGTCTTGTGTAGACTCTCTCTCTGTGTGTGTGAATGTCCCTTGAGGGCAAAAAAAAAAGACAGATTTGGTGTGCAATGTAAACGGGGTCTGTGTCTTGTTCTGACATTTTTCGAGAGGTCCCAGAAAGGCACTTAAGGACTTATTTGGTAAAATAATTGATGGAAAAACAGAAAATAATGCATCAAGTCAACGCACTATATACAGTAGGTTATTGCATGTAAAAGACAGGCCAATTACCGTATTTTCTGCACTATAAGGCGCACCGGATTATAAAGCGCACTTTCAATGAATGGCCTATTTTAAAACTTTGTTCATATATAAGGCGCACCGCATTATAAGGCGCATAGAATAGACGCTACAGTAGAGGCTGGGGTTACGTTATGCATCCTGTAGTGGCTCAATATTGGTCCATATATAAAGCGCACCGGATTATAAGGCGCACTGTCAGCTTTTGAGAAAATTGGAGGATTTTAGGTACGCCTTATAGTGCGGAAAATACGGTACGTTTTTTGCAATCACTCTTAGGAGCAAATTAATGATTTGGTTAAATCAGGGCAGTGAAGCCAACTTGCCCTGGCCGACAAGTCTTGTGGGAGTGCGAGGAAGGAGTGCCGTCATATTAACAATGACGCAAATATCTTCATTAAAGAGAACTGCATTTTTGGGGGAAGTATGCCCATCATTTACAATACTTAGAGACAAGAACATGTCCTTTTCTAATGCATTTTAACTTGTTAAACAAACAAAAGTCAGCTAAAACGGACCTCATGTCATTGGGTCCATTGCATCAATAAAATCCACTTAAAAAACATCCAAAAAGCGCCAACAATACTCCATTTACTATCCACGACTTGAATATTAACCACATATTAGCAATATTGTTATTATAAACACTACTTTTGGCGGTGCATTGATCACAACTGATGCATCGCCTCTGAGCTGGTGAAAGTTAATTCTAGATTATAAATCATGCCTCTCACCTGGACGGCGGACAGATGTGGCCATAAACCGGGAAGTTGGTAAACTTTAACCGCCAACTTTGATGGCAAGAAAGACATGAAAAGACGCTCATTTGCACCAACCTTTTTTTTACCCTTCGTGAAGATTATGATTAATGCTTCATCTAAAAACGGGAATATATGAACCAACATCCAATCAGTCGGCATCCCGGCGAGAGTGACATTGTACAGTAGGGGATTTTTTACTATGTTTGTTGTCTCCCACAGTCTGCCGTGAGAAGTAGTCAGTGTTGTTAAAGGAAAAGGCAAACGTGATGTGTCTATGAAATTAATGCGCAGTCGAATGCTTAAAATGAGCAAAATCTGTAAATCCATCCATCCATTTTCTGCCGCTTGTCCCTTTCGGGGTCGCAAATATTACATGATATTATAAATATGCCTGTTACTACATTACATATATATATATATAGCATGTGTATAAAACCTTAATGGAGAGTCTTTAGAGTGCCCATTGGCTTCATTGTTGGCTGACTTTTGCTAACGTTTATTTACGGTTTAGAATGCATGAAAAAAAGAAAAACAAAGAACAGAAGGATTGTGAATGATAGGCAAAATTCCAAAAAAAAGTGCACTTCCCCTTTTAAAGTTAGTGTGAATCTAAATCGCCTTTTTGAGTCTTCAGTTTTTTCCAGGTTGGTCTTCTAATCTTATATTGGGGTATTTACCGTATTTTCTGGACCATAAGGCGCGCTGCTGGTGAATGGTCTATTTTTGATGTTTTTTCATATATTAGGTGCACCGGATTATAGGGCGCATTAAAGGAGTCATATTATTATCTATTTTTTTCTAAATATAAAACACTTCCTTGTGGTCTACATAACATGTAATGGTGGTTCTTTGGTCAAAATGTTGCATAGATTATGTTTTACAGATCATCTTCAAGCCGCTTTCTGACAGTCGCTTGCAGATGCGCCGTTTTGTGGGCGGTCTTATTTACGTGGCTCACCTTCGGCAGCGTTTTCTCCCCGTCATCTTTGTTGTAGCTGTGTAGCGTGCAAGAACGGGAGTGGAAGAAGTGTCAAAAGATGGAGCTAACGGTTTTAATGACATTCAGACTTTACTTAAATCAATAACGGAGCAGCATCTCCTCATCCGGAAACAACCACACCGGAAATGCGTCCTGTGAAAAACCGCCCCACCGGAACTCTCTAATAACTAAAGTTTCTTGGGTGAATAATGTAAACTCACAACACCGATATGTTTTAGCGCTTTCATGGCGAGTTTACTGACAGATATAAGTAAGAACTTTACACTACTTTATATTAGAAATGGCAACAGCGGAGGATGAATGTCACATAATGCGCAATTTTTCAGGATTTACGTAAATCCCAAATACACATCAGCAGGTACCAGAAGGTAAGAAAAGTTGCTTTTGCATAATATTGCGAAACAAAAACGCCAGATAATATGTCTTTTACCTTATACACACACCATAATAATACTCGTATGTTTAATGCGCCGACAATCCTTCAAGCGGTGCGGCTTCATAGCTTACCAAAAATCGTACTAAAACATTCTGATAGATTTTTGAGCGTCGTGTGTAATGTTCTATATTTTCAATGGAACATTTAAAATGTTGACTTTGTTTACTTGAGACCCATCATAGTGCAGGCTACACTTATCTGGGACGGCGTGGCGCATTTGGGAGAGTGGCCGTGCCAGCAACCTGAGAGTTCCTGGTTCGATCCCCAGCTTCTACCAACCTAGTCCCGTCCGTTGTGTCCTTGAGCAAGACACTTCACCCTTGCTCCTGATGGGTCGTGGTTAGGGCCTTGCATGGCAGTTTATGGTCTCTGATGAGCAACAGGTGCCGTACAAGGCAGGTGAAAATCATAAGTAACCATGGTGACTAAAACAAACCCCCGAAGTGCACAAAACAACTAAGGAAGTCCAAAACTAACAGAACATAACTAAACAAAACATGATCTGACCACATCATAATACATCACAGTTTCATATCATTTCACTTTACAGGAGTAGGAAGAAGAAAAGCTTATTTAATCCTACCCCTTTCCCACTTCATAGCATTTACAAATATATACATCATTTACTGACCTTTTTATAATAAAATATCTGTGAATTAGTATATACAACAGTTTTGTAACATGTCATTAATTAATTCAGTCATTATTAATATACTGAGATGAAGAATATCTTATTTTCAATAAGGTTGAAAGTATTTCTCATAATTCTTCTTTTTGTACTTTGTGAGCACTATTAATTTGAACAACCTCTTAAACTGGATCATATCAGTACAATGTTTAACTTCTTTACTTAATTCATTCCATCATTTAATTCCACATCATTTTAGCTGTTTGCAATTTTACCAAATCATCGAACTTTAATATTTTTGACTCAATAAATAAAGATTTTGTATGTTCTCTATATCCAACATTATGTATCAGTCTAACTATTTTTTTTTTGTAACACGGTTAACGAATGTAGCGCACATTTGTAGTTATTTCCCCACATTTCTGCACAATAACTCAGATATGGTAATGCTATAGTAGCGAGCAGTAGAGAATGTGAAGTGATTTGTTAAACCAAATATTGTGTTTTTTTCCATTTACAACAACTTATCTGGACTCGATAAAGAGAATCGATAAGGAATCTGTTCGATAAGAGGATTCGATAATAGGCTCGAACTCGATAATTTCCTATCAAACATCATCCCTAGTTATAAGGCGCACTGTTTTGAGGAAAAAAATGATTTTAAGTGCGCCTCAGGGGCGTCACTAGCTTTTAAGGACAGGGGGGGGGGCTTAGCCCCCAGGAGATGCACAGGACGCGAGCGAACGTAGCGCACGAGCACAAAACTTCACAAACGGCTAACAAAGACTTAGAAATGATTCATTGTTATTAATATTATTTAAAAAAATGCATGGGACGATGTCTTTTAACCATTTTTTTCTCTTTTTCTTTTAATGTATTTATTAATTTGACATTTTATATTAAATGTCTTGGTTTTTCCTCCCTCTGAAAATCCTATGAAATGTTTAACAAGCCATTCTATAACAATACAACAGCTATTAATGTAACAATACAATAAAACAAATATATTTAATGTTTTTTCATTGTTTTAACATTAGACTAATGTATATTACTTTATATAGATTCTACAAGAGTGATGTGGGCATTTTCTATATGAACAAGTCCAAGGACCGCAGGCAAGGTCGCAGAGAAAATGCGGACTGGATTTTGAGGGATGTGGGCATTTTCTATATGAACAAGTGGAATGGATTGGATACCGACACACTAAAGGGGCTCTCTCCCTTAAAGTACCAATGATTGTCACACACACACACACACACACACACACACACACACACACACACACACACACACACACACACACACACACACACACACACACACACACACACACACACACACACACACACACACACACACACACACACACACACACACACACACACACACACACACACACACACACACACACACACACACACACACACACACACACACACACACACACACACACACACGGTGTGGTGAAATCTGTCCTCTGCATTTGACCCATCCCCTTGTTCACCCCCTGGGAGGTGAGGGGAGCAGTGGGCAGCAGCGGCGCCGCGCCCAGGAATAATTTTTGGTGATTTAAGCTATGAAGTGAGGGGAAACTGAGTGAATAATGACAGGTTATATGATTAATTTATTTAAACTCATATTCGGGCCACTTTATAATGAATATGTCGGCATGTATTTGTTAAAAAATAAATAAATATATATATATATATATATATATATATGTGTGTATCGATCCGTTGTGGTGAAGAAGGAGCTGAGCCGGAAGGCAAAGCTCTCAATTTACCGGTCGATCTACGTTCCCATCCTCACCTATGGTCATGAGCTTTGGGTTATGACCGAAAGGACAAGATCACGGGTACAAGCGGCCGAAATTAGTTTCCTCCGCCGGGTGGCGGGGCTCTCCCTTAGAGATAGGGTGAGAAGCTCTGCCATCCGGGAGGAGCTCAAAGTAAAGCCGCTGCTCCTCCACATCGAGAGGAGCCAGATGAGGTGGTTCGTGCATCTGGTCAGGATGCCACCCGAACGCCTCCCTAGGGAGGTGTTTAGGGCACGTCCGACCGGTAGGAGGCCGCGGGGAAGACCCAGGACACGTTGGGAAGACTATGTCTCCCGGCTGGCCTGGGAACGCCTCGGGGTCCCACAGGAAGAGCTGGATGAAGTGACTGGGGAGAGGGATGTCTGGGCTTCCCTGCTTAGGCTGCTTCCCCCGCGACCCGACCTCGGATAAGCGGAAGAAGATGGATGTATATATATATATATACCGTATTTTCCGCACTATAAGGCGCACCTAAAAACCACAAATTTTCTCAAAAGCTGACAGTGCGCCTTATAATCCGGTGCGCCTTATATATGGGTTAATATTAATATTAATTTTCATAAAGTTTCAGTCTCGCAACTACGGTAAACAGCCGACATCTTTTTTCCCCGTAGAAGAAGAAGAAGCGCGCGGTGCATGCTGGGATATGTGACGTTTCATTTCCATTTGTGTGTTTATGTAAAGACCCCAAAATGGCTCCTATTAAGTGTGTTGTCTGTCTAATTATAAATAATGCAGACGAGACGTGTTAACTGAGTTCTCAACGTTTACTCACAGCGTGCTCATAACCACATTCTAACTGCCAGCATACAACAACGCTTCTCAGGGCTACCGCGCATGCTCGTCACTATCGTTGCATGCTGGGTAGTGTAGTTGTTATATTTGCTAGCTCATAACATCACATTAAGAGACACGCTTACGCGCTTAATTCAATACTCGCCGTCATTCCGGGTGGATTGACAAAAGACCTCCAGCCGCTAGATATTGGTGTCAACAGGGCATTCAAAGCTAGACTGCTAACTGCGTGGGAACAGTGGATGACAGAAGGCGAACACACGTGACGTTCACCAAGACAGGGAGACAGCGCCAGACGACATACGCCACTATCTGCCAGTGGATCGTAAATGCCTGGGCTGATTCAGTCTCATCTGTGGTCCGAGCTTTCAGGAAGGCAGGAATTGTCACTGAACTAATAAACGGCAACGACACTGACTTCATTAATGACGACTTCGACGAGACGGAGCCGGCCATGTTGGATGCCGTATTCGCTCAACTGTTTAATTCGGACACTGAAGAAGAAGAATTCGAGGGATTTGTGAATGAGCTATAACTTCATAAAGTGAGCTTTACATTTTTATTTAGTGTGTTGTGTTGTGTGACATTAACGTTTGAGCAACGTTGAGTTATTGATATATTGTTATTGCTCTGCACTATTTCACGTGTTACTATATTGTGATTGCACGTTTGATTTACGTAACACGAGTAAATCAGCTGTTTATTCATTTTGGGAGTGAACGGAGTTGTCAGAACGCTGGTTTGTTATCTATTAATAAAGTTTGACTGACCTATCTGACTGTTTTGTTGACATAGGTGCGCCTTATAATCCGGTGCGCCTTATATATGAACAAAGTTTTGAAATATGCCATTCATTGAAGGTGCGCCTTATAATCCGATGCGCCTTATAGTGCGGAAAATACGGTATATAAAACACCAAATTATTTAGGGGGGCTTAAGAACATTTTAGGGGGGCTTGAGCCCCCCTAAAATAGGCCTAACAACGCCAATGGTGCGCCTTATAGATCGGAAAATACGGTAGTTGCACCTGTACACTGACCTTTGACACTTTTCCGGTTGACATCCGCCCCTCTCTCCAGCAGGTACTGCGCAATCTCCTTGTGTCCTTTGTAGCAGGAGATCATGAGACAGGTGTGCCCGTGCCTGTTGGCCACCTCCAGGTCCGCCCGGTGCTCCACCAGGTACTTGACGATGTCCAAGTGGCCGTCGAAGCAGGCCGCCCTCAGGGGAGTGGAGTTGGTCAGCGTCGTGCTGTTGACGGAGGCCCCGTGGCCCAGCAGGGACTGCACCACCTTCAGGTGGCCGGCGGCGGACGCGGCCCAAAGCGGCGGGGCCCCCTCGATGGTTTCCCCGTCGAAGTTGACGGAGCCGCCGACCTCGACGGGGGCACAGCAGCACTCCATGAGGTACTCCACCAGCTCCAGGTGGCCGTAGCGGGAGGCCATGAGGAGAGGGGTGGCGCCGTTGGTCTTCTCGCCCATGAGCTTGGTCACCTCTTGTCCGTCTTTGTTCTCCAGGAGTTTCTGGAGGAGCCGGAGCTTGCCGTCTCTGGCCGCGTTAAACACCGCGGTCTTTAAATCCATGATAACAATATTACTAATATAATAATAACGAGGAGGAGGGTAGCCTTTGTTTACAGCTAGACCTTAACGCTAACAAAAGCTGCTAATTCATCTCCACTTCACAATCCAAACACCGCCATGATTCACCTACAGTTGATTTATATAAAATAAAAAAACTAAATTAACGCTTAGATGTGTCCTTTTTGTCCGGTAACGCATTAGCCAACTTCCGCCAACTAAACAAGCTAGCCGACTAGCTTAGCCTAGCTTCCCTTTTCTGTTGGCTCAGCTGGTACTCACCCGGTGCAATGTCTTTTTCTCCATTAAATCTACTTTCCACGGTTGTCATACTCATATGACGGTGTATGCGATATTTACCCGAAAAAAAAAGGGGATCAAAAAATACGGGAACTCCACCCGTTTTACCGTCCTAGCTTAGCCTTTCGGGCGGCTTGTGTGCCTTTCGTAAACGGTCAGTACCGATGGACACAAACGAAGAGCGTCACCTCAAAAAAACTGCGAAATGGTCTCCACCCCGCCGGGGGTAATCAAGCCCTCAAAGCGCTGGACAAAGGTGAGGTAAACATGGAAGGCGCCTGTGCGTCCACCCGCCCACGGTTCCACCGGTTGATCACGACTCACTCTTGTCGAATGGCCAGCGGCGCTGCGCTCCCCCCTATTTTACTCCTCCGTACATGATTGACGTGTCGACTGGCCAATCACAGAGCGACTGGCTATAGCCAGCGCCAGCCAATCGTAATGCGACAAAATACTTTCAATTTTGACTAAATAATTGGATAGAATTGTCCTAACAATCGCTTTAAAGCTGATTTGTAAACACTGGATCAAATTTTAAAACAGTGAGATGCAATTGGTCGGCGTTTGATTATATTGCCCTCCACAGGATAAAACATACTTGCCAACCCTCCCGAATTTTCCGGGAGACTCCCGAAATTCAGCGCCTCTCCCGAAAACCTCCCGGGACAAATAGTCTCCCAAAAATCTCCCGATTTTCATGCGGACCTGAGTGAGGACAGCCTTTTTTCACGACGGGAGGACAACAAGGTGACAAGAAGTAAATCATTCAGACTAGAGATAAATTGTATTATTATGTTTATCTTACCTAAAAATAAATATATTTATTAATTTAAAAAAAAAAAAAACTAAATAAATGTTTACTATATTTTGCTAAAAACATCAAACTTAATTGTATTTTTATTTGTATTTTTTCTGACTCCTTATTACATCCAGCCATAGAATTAAAATGAACATATTTGAAATAATTAATTTTAAATTATCATAATAATTCATTTAAAATGACCATATTTAATTATTAAAATAATTGCTTGTTTATCAACAACTTTAGCATTTTATTCATTACATTTTGAAGCTCTCAGAAGCCAAGTTATGTTATATTCCTTAATATTTATTTATGCAAGTTTGAAGTATCAATTATCTAAACACAGTTTTGTTTGCATATTTTCAGGATATATATATATATATATATATATATATATATATATATATATATATATATATATATATATATATATATATAAATATATGTGTGTGTATATATATATATGTGTGTGTATATATATATGTATATATATATATATATATATATATATATATATATATATATGTGTGTGTATATATATATGTATATATATATATATATATATATATATATATATATATATATATATATATATATATATATATATAAATATATATAAATATATGTGTGTGTATATATATATATATATATATATATATATATATATATATATGTATGAAATACTTGACTTGGGGAATTCTAGCTGTCAATATACTCCTCCCCTCTTAACCACGCCCCCAACCACGCCCCCCACCCCCCACCGCCACACCTCCCGAAATTGGAGGTCTCAAGGTTGGCAAGTATGGGATAAAAGAGGTAAACAACCGTCACAAAACCCTAAAAGAACACCTCCAGGCAACTGCAACCCTAAACCCCAGTTTTTCAACCACTGTGCCGTGAGATACAGTCTGGTGTGCCGTGGGAGATTATCTAATTTCACCTATTTGGGTTAAACCTATTTTTTCCAAACCAGTAATTACAGTCTGCAAATGATGTGTTGTTGTTGAGTGTCTATGCTGTCTAGAGCTCGGCAGAGTAACCGTGTAATAATCTTCCATATCAGTAGGTGGCAGGAGGTAGTTAATTGCTTTGTAGATGTCAGAAACAGCGTGTGGCAGTGTGCAGGTTAAAAGGTGTCTAATGCTAAAACCAAAAATAAACAAAAAGGTGAGTGCCCCTAAGAAAAGGCATTGAAGCTTAGGGAAGGCTATGCAGAACGAAACTAAAACTGAACTGGCTACAAAGTAAACAAAAAACAGAATGCTGGACGACAGCAAAGACTTACTGTGGAGCGAAGAAGGCGTCCACAAAGTACATCCGAACATGACGTGACAATCAACAATGTCCCCACAAAGAAGGATAAAAACAACCAAAATATTCTTGATTGCTAAAACAAAGTAGATGCGGGAAATGTCGCTCAAAGGAAGACATGAAACTGCTACAGGAAAATACCAAAAAAAAGAGAAAAAGCCACCAAAATAGGAGCACAAGACAAGAAGTAAAACACTACACACAGGAAAACAGTAAAAAAGTCCAAATAAGTCAGGGTGTGATGTGACAGGTGGTGACAGTACACCTACTTTGAGACAAGAGCTATAGTGATGCTTGGTTATGCTTTAAAGTCATATCCAACAACTGCGACAACAAGTTTTTATTGTCGATATCAGCTGCTGAGTTTCATTTTTTAATGATTTCTGCTGGTGGTGTGCCGCCGCATTTAAAAAAAAAAAAGTGCCTTGGCTCAAAAAAGGTTGAAAAACACTGCCCTAAACTAACACCCTCCCCCTTTTGATTGATTGATTAAAACTTTTATTAGTAGATTGCACAGTACAGTACATATTCCGTGCAATTGAACACTAAATGGTAACACCCCAATAAGTTTTTCAACTTGTTTAAGTCGGGGTCCACTTAAATTGATTCATGATACAGATATATACTATCAAATATATACTATCATCATAATACAGTCATCACACAAGATAATCATCAGAGTAAATACATTGAATTATTTACATTATTTACAATCCGGGGTGTGTGATATGGAGGGGGGGGGGGGGGTTAGGTTTGGTTGGTATCAACACTTCAGTCATCAACAATCAGCATCAACAATTGCATCATCAGAGAAATGGATATTGAAACAGTGTAGGACTGACTTGGTAGGATATGTACAGCAAGTAGTGGACATAGAGAGATCAGAAAGTATAACAAAAAGTGTCTACATTGGATTGTTTACATTTGATTATTTACAATCCGAAGAGGTATTATGTGGAAGGGAGGGTGTTAGTTTAGGGTTGTAGTTGCCTTCCACATCCCACTTCCCCCGGATTGTAAATAATCAAATGTAAATAATCAAATGTGTATGTGTACAGCTCTGGTAATGGGTACATTCGCACCCACCTGCACGAATGTACTTCAAAATGGAACAAAATAAATATGACTTTTTTGTTCGTTTACTAGGGCATGCATATATAATATGCATTAGTTTGACAATAAAAAGGAGATGCTTGGAAATAGCATAAAAATGCCCCAAAAACTTGGAAAAAAGCGATTCATAGCGTTACTTTTTGGTGTAACCATCATGAGCGTTCTGTTCAGGTATATTTCTTTTATATTTTGATAAATCATCATATTTATGTATTACTAAATTTAAATAGGTATTGAGCAATCTTTAAGCTGTGTGTATTTGATTTCAGTTTGCTTCTGACATCTTATTTAGAATTGTAGTTGTTGCGCTCATGATGGCGTAACCAAACTAGATTTCATTTAATGATCTTACTTTGAATATTTATTCCCTTTTTTACATTTAGTATATTTAAATATTCATTTATAAACATTGAATACATTTCAAATATCAATAAAATGCAATTGCCTTCATCTTATAGGGTAATGTTTAGTTATACCAAGTCATAGGCGTAACACTAAGCTTCATCACTTTGACTTGTAATATCTCTAATTCTGGTGGTGTTTCATGCTTTTTTCTTTTTGGAACATGTACTATACATATAATACAATAAAGTCCCATATAAAATTATGTTTCTAGCAATACTTTAATTTTGCCTTTGAAAGTCTGTTTGAATGTCTATTAGTGGAGCTGTACACCTAAAGTAACACTCCAATGTCCATTAGTGGAGCTGTACACATATACAGTTAGGTCCATATTCCAGCTCTGTACAACACCACAATGGATTTGAAATGAAACAATCAAGATGTGCTTTAAGTGCAGACTTTGAGCTTTAATTTGAGGGTATTTACATCCAAATCAGGTGAGCGGTGTAGGAATTACAACACATTTTATATGTGCCTTCCACTTTTTAAGGGACCAAAAGTAATTGGACAATTGGCTACTCAGCTGTTCCATGGCCACGTTTGTGTTATTCCCTTGTTTTTTTTTTTCATTTATTTCATTTACAAAGAGCAGATAAAAGGCCTAGATGGCATTTCAAGTGTGGTATATTCATTTGGAATCTGGGGAGGTCATCTCTTAATATGATGTCCAAAGAGCTGTCACTATCAGTGAAGCAAGCCATCATTAGGCTGAAAAATCAAAACAAAGCCATCAGATAGATAGCAAAAACATTAGGTGTGGCCAAATCAACTGTTTGGTACATTCTTAAAAAGAGAGAACACACTGGTGAGCTCAGCAACACCAAAAGACCTGGAAGACCACGGAAAACAAGTGTGGTGGATGACAGAAAAATCCTTTCCCTTGTCAAGAAAAAGCCCTTCACAACAGTTGGCCAGATGAAGAAAAGTCTCCAGGAGGTACGCGTATCTGTGTCCAAGTCAACAATTAAGAGAAGACTTCACCAGAGGAAATACAGAGGGTTCATCACAAGGTGTAAACCATCGGTGAGCCTCAAAAACAGGAAGGCCAGATTAGAGTTTGCCAAGAAACATGTAAAAGAGCCTGTGCAGTTCTGAACAACATCTTATGGACAGATGAGACCAAGATCAACTTGTAGCAGAATGATGGAAAGAGAAGAGTATGGAGGAGGGAAGGAACTGCTCAAGATCCAAAGCATACCACCTCATCAGTGAAGCATGGTGGTGGTAGTGGCATGCATGGCTGCCAGTGGATCTTGATCTCTTACATTTATTGATGATGTGACAGCTGACAAAAGCAGCAGAATGAATTGTGAAGTGTTTGGGGCAATATTATCTGCTCATATTCAGACAAATGCTTCAAAAGTCATTGGACGGCGCTTCACAATGCAGATGGTCAATGACCCCAAGCATACTGCGAAAGCAACCAAATAGTTTTTTAAGGCAAAGAAGTGGAATGTCCTGCAATGGCCAAGTCAATCACCTGACCTGAATCCAATTGAGCATGAATTTCACTTGCTGAAGACAAAACTGAAGGGAAAATGCCCAAAGAACAAGCAGGAAGTGAAGACAGCTGCAGCAGAGGCCTGGCAAAGCATCACAAGGGACCAAACCCTGCGTCTGGTGATGTCTATGTGTTCCACACTTCAGGCTGTCATTGACTGCAAAGGATTTGCAACAAAGTATTAAAAAATGACAATTTTATTTATGATTATATTAGTTTGTCCAATTACTTTTGGTCCCTTAAAAAGTGGAAGGCACTTATAAAATGGGTTGTAATTCCTACACCGTTCACCTGATTTGGATGTAAATACCCTCAAATTAAAGCTCAAAGTCTGCACTTAAAGCAGATCTTGATTGTTTCATTTCAAATCCATTGTGGTATTGTACAGTGCTGGAATACTGAAAATTGTGTCAATGTCCAAATATTTATGGACCTAACTGTACTTGTTCTTATGCTTTCTGATCTCTCTATGTACACTACTTGCTGTACATATCCTACCAAGTCAGACCTACACTGTTTCAACGTCCATTTCTCTGATTTTGCAATTGTTGATGACCGAAGTGCGGATATCAACCAAACCTAACCCCCTCCCCCTCCCACACCCTGGATTGTAAATAATTCAATGTATATACTCTGATGATTAACTTGTGTGATGACTGCATTATGCTGATAGTATATATTTGTACCATGAATTGATTTAAGTGGACCCCCCGACTTAAACAAGTTGAAAAACGTATTCGGGTGTTACCATTTAGTGGTCAATTGTACGGAATATGTACTGTACTGTGCAATCTACTAATAAAAGTCTCAATCAATCAATCAAAAAACAAAAACAGTCAAAGCAGTAACTTTAAAGGAACGTTTATTAATTCAGTCATCCCAATAACTTAACTTCTGAGGCGGGTTTTAAACACTCATCAGTGATGTTTAAATGATCATTTGGGGGGGTTTTAACTGCAGTACCAAGAGTTTTGTTGACACTTACCGGTACATTAAAATACATGTTTCTAACACTAAGAAGTGTATTTTCCCTCTTTAAGTTGTACAAGTGCATTCGACTTGCCTAGACTGAAAGTTAAAGGTTGGTCTTTTGCTGTAACAATGTATTTGAACAGGCACATATGTCTGGTAAAACATTGCGACACGCCTTATAAACAGACTTCACATGTTGCCTTTTTTTTTTTTATAGGTAAAAACTTTGCTGTTGCAGCTTTGCAAATGTAAAAAAAAAATGCATTGCAGTTCAACTTTATCAAAATAAATAGAATTTAAAAATCACTACATGGAAACCTCCTTGCCATACTTGTTTAAATACCAGTGGTCTCTGGGAGACAAAAATAACTTATTTAGTTGTTTTTTTTCCTATGAAACAGCTGCATTGTTGGTGTTGCTAATGTTACCACAACCTACCATTGTTTATTTCAGGTGAAAATGGCTGGCAACTCAGAAACAGAGGGAATGACATCAATATAACACGATTGGGAATTTTACACGCAAAAAGAAAAACCGAAAGGACGCCACTAAAGAAGGACCAGAAACAAATATTGAAGGGGATTGCTTTACACCACTTGCGTTCAGTAGTACTGTAGTAGATATTAAAAAGAACAATCTTTGTTTTATACCCCTTACAAACGTGTTTCAAATCTTTATAGAAGACTTATTTGCACAGAGTCTCTTGGAACAGCAGTGTAGTACAATATACTTTACGTTTGAACGTTTCGTATGATCCAAATATCTACCTGCCGTTCTTAAGTCACTCGATGCAAACAAGCCACATTGACGAGAACCAGCATTACGATCCCACGCGGGTGGTCGTGGTCTTCTTGTCGGAGAAGAAGCTCCTCAGCAGGAGCACCTGGCTGATGCTGACCACGAGGAGGACGATGGCCTCGCCGATAGACCAGAAGGCGACGCGCGTGTTCAGGTCCTCGGCCCGGCTGCGTCCCTGCCCCTCCCGTAGGCGGAAGTGCGTCTGATAGTCGATGACGGACTTGAGGGCCTCGTGGATGGACACGCAGGCCGACTCCAGCTAGGATTTTTGTGAAAAGAAGAATTTGCGATCAATACAGGTCATTCAAGGTGCAATTGATTCATTTCAATCGTTGAATTTGTTCCAAGATCAAGCTGTTGCTTCCATAAATCCTGTATTAGAGGGCAATCATTTTCAAATGCTCTCCAAGCAATATAACTGATATTTTTGCTCGGAGTGCGTGATATAAGCTCCACGGGACTGCTTTTGTGTACGTGTACGCTCTACGGCAGACCTGGGCAAATTAAGGCCCGGGGGCCACATGCGGCTTGTTAAGCTTTTTAATCTGGCCAGCCGGACATTCCCAAATCATTTTTTTAGATGTTTAAGATGTAAAGTGTAGCTGCCATTATGATGTGCAATGATGTTTTCTAATGACCGGAAGTCTTCAACTATACCAGGGGTCGGCAACCTTTATTAGTCAAAGAGCCATTTTGACCAGTTTCACAAATTATAGAAAACAATGGGAGCCGCAAAAATTTTTGAAATTTTAAATGAAATAACACTGCATACAAGGTTTTTTTTTTTTGCTTTGTGCCATGTATAAACCAGGGGTCTCAGACACGCCGCCCACACCTTTGTATGGAATTTTTAAGCTAGTGCGACACGCGGGTTTCAAATGAATAGCGCTTGTCAGCGTCATGCGTGCCGTGATGGTACAGCATATAGCGCCCACTACAACCAGCGTGTCTGATCAGCCACACGTTATATGGGGCTTTCACTTGCTCACTTAAGAGACAGCAAGGCATACTTGGTCAACAACCACACAGGTTACACTGACGGTGGCGGCATAAAAAAAACTTTAATACTCTTACTAATAATGCGCCACACTGTGAACCCACACCAAACAAGAATGACAAACACATTTCGGGAGAACATCTGCACCGTAACACAACATAAACACAACAGGACAAATACCCAGAATCCCATGCAGCCCTAACTCTTCCGGGGGCGGGGGGGTTGATGTGTGAGGGAGCAGGGTTGGGGTGGGGGCGGGGTTTGGTGGTAGCAGGGGTGTATAATGTAGCCGGAAGAGTCAGGGCTGCATGGGATTCTGGGTGTTTGTTCTGTTGTGTTTATGGTGTGTTAAGGTGCAGATGTTCTCCCCAAATGTGTTTGTCATTCTTGTTTGGTTTTGGTTCAAAGTGTGGCGCATTATTAGTAAGAGTGTTAAAGTTGTTCATATGGTCACCGTCAGTGTAACTTGTGTGGCTGTTGACCAAGTATGTCTTGCTGTCGCGTGCGTGTGCAAGCAGAAAATGTATTTTGTATAACTAGTGTTGGGCTGGCACGCTGTTAACACAGGTTGTAGAG
This sequence comes from Nerophis lumbriciformis, assembly GCF_033978685.3. NCBI lineage: Eukaryota > Metazoa > Chordata > Actinopteri > Syngnathiformes > Syngnathidae > Nerophis > Nerophis lumbriciformis. The sequence continues at coordinate 16,546,044 of NC_084580.2, forward strand.
GGCGCCAAATGTTGTACCATCATGGCACGCCCTTATTATAGCTGTATGGGTGAAAATAGGTGAATATTAATCCCGGGAGTTTTCTGCGAGAGGCACTGAAATCCGGAAGTCTCACGGGAAAATTGGGGGGTTCAGCAAGTAAGCTGCTGAGCCGCATCAGAGTGATCAAAGAGCCGCGGGTTGCCGACCCCTGAACTATACTAAGTCTTTCAATGCTTGGAATCTGCATCATATACTAGTTACTATGGTCATCTAATTAGTTACTATGGTCATCTAATTAGTTACTATGGTAATGTAAGTCACAGCAGCTGAGACGAGGTACCAAGCAGTGTGGGTGGGGAGCGTTTCCAGAGTGTTTCCAGAGTCTGAAATGTGGGTGTCAGGGACAGACGCGGAAGGAGATTTTTACAACAAAGTTCTAAAGCTTCGTGATATATCACATATATCAGATTGTAGGTGGGGTTTTTTTACCCTTCGCTTTCATATTTTGCGCTGTTTGTTGCATTTTTGTTGCGTTTCGCTTGATTGTAAAATATGTGGATGGAGAGGGGGTGTGACGTGTTGTCAATATTCAGTGTTTTATCCTTCATAGTTAATATTGTAAACCCCACATTCTTTATTTTCATGTACATTCTGGGTGTCTCATTCAGTGGAAAATGTAAAATTCCATTCTGTTTTTTAACGTTTTTAGCATTCAACAAGACATTATTGTGAGGTTTTGTATTACTGTTCCCAAAAATAAATATACCGGCCCCCAGACATTTTTTTCTCTAAATTTGGCCCCCGGGTAAAAATAATTGCCCAGGCCTGCTCTACGTGGATGAGCGTACGAGAGAGAGACGGTTTCTCGATTCTTCATTATTTCTTGCATGTATGGAGGAATTGAAAAATAATATTTGAAGTCTTTGAATAGATTATGGCTTTTCAAGTCCAGTAAGGGAGTGGGGGAATGATTTTATAGGCATATTTTAGTCACTGTCAGTGTACTATATAAAAATCAGGGCTGTCAAACGATTTAAATATTTAATTGCGATTAGTCACATTTTGTCCACAGTTAAGTTGTTTTATCTTTAATAGGCGCACCTTATTAAAATGTACGCCCAACATGGCAATTTGTTTGAGTCATGCAAATGAAAACGAAACGAAAACTAATCATTAACAAACGCTTGCGCGTGCCAACTCGACTGTGGGCGTGATAACCAGGAAGCGTGTTGAAAAGAACAAACTACTTACTGCCGCAGGCATGGTTTGCTTTATTGTGGGGCCAAAAAAGCAAGTCAAAATAAGTAAACCACACCTTCAAAAACAAGCCCAAATTAGCGCAACCTGCTAACTTTGCGAGCGACTTTTGAAAATAAGTTTAATACACTACGCTATGGACTGCAAATCACACAGGACGCTGTGTGATTTGTTAAAGGAGTTGTGAAAGGAAACTCTGGGTAACTCGTTATGTTAAATTTGACAGTTGTCTCAGGAATTTGAAGCAGGCAGTAAACAATAAAAAACACTTAGCGACTAGTACCGGTAGTTAGTATGAAACCTAAACAATATACCGTATTTTTCGGACTATAAGTCGCAGTTTTTTTCATAGTTTGGCCGGGGGTGCGACTTATACTCAGGAGCGACTTATGTGTGAAATTATTAACACATTACCGTAAAATATCAAAAAATATTATTTATCTCATTCACGTAAAAGACTAGACGTATAAGATTTCATTGGATTTAGCGATTAGGAGTGACAGATTGTTTGGTAAACGTATAGCATGTTCTATATGTTATAGTTATTTGAATAACTCTTACCATAATATGTTATGTTAACATACCAGGCTCGTTCTTAGTTGGTTATTTATGCCTCATGTAACGTACACTTATTCAGCCTGTTGTTCACTATTCTTTATTTATTTTAAATTGCCTTTCAAATATCTATTCTTGGTGTTGGGTTTTATCAAATAAATTTCCCCCAAAAATGCGACTTATACTCCAGTGCGACTTATATATGTTTTTTTCCTTCTTTATTATGCATTTTCGGCAGGTGCGACTTATACTCCGAAAAATACGGTACATGGCTATTCATCCATCCATCCGTTTTCTACCGCTTATTCCCTTTGGGGTCGCGGGGGGGGCGCTGGAGCCTAACTCAGCTACAGAAAAAGCACAAGAAAAAAATCCTACTTTTTTGTAACTTGCGTTAGAAATGGAGTAAAAAAAATTTGAAACATTTTACTTGAAAATTACATTAAATATCACAGTCAAAATAAAGTAAACTAAGGACAATAGTCTTTACTGTACGTGTCAGATGAGAGTGGTAGTACAAAAAGAAAATTCCACTACGTTGATCATAGATAGTAAAAAAAAAAACTTTAGTTTGCTCGAAACGCTTGTAAAAAAGACTGCATTGTTAGTGTGTAAAAACTGTATCCTTTGCACTTCTTATGAAACCAAAAAACACTTACATGGGTGAGTGCTGTGACCCTGTTCTCATTGGGGAAGAGCGGCGGGTCGTCGCCGACCTGGAAGTCAAAGTAGACGGTCTTGTGGGTGAAAGTGGAAAACTCGTTGCTGAAGCAGAACTTGTAGGTGCCGTCCTTGGCCGCCGTGAAGGTGAAGCTGTCGTATTGTTTCTTCATCTCCTTGTAGAGTGTTGTGCCGTCTGGGTCCTCCAAGCGGCAGTCCACATCGTAATGGCCGCCTGTCACCACCTGGGAGGATTATTGGATAGGAAGTCATTTCATTGGGCCAACAGCACCCTTCCTTCTACTCGGCCTGTGCTCACACTGAGCATTCCAGGATTTGCTTATCCCATCACTTTTAAACTGAAATCTACCCTGATTTAGTGGATTATTTCCAGTTTTGTGATTACTTATATTAAGTGGTAGCTGTCATCGATTACAAGAGGAGTGATTGCAATAATCTAATCATAACACGTCTTCTATATAAAAAGGTACACAAATGTAGTCTCACATTAGAGAGCGTTCTGTGAGTCTTGAGTTTGAGCATTTGAATTTGTTCAGGGCCAGAACCAATTAACAGCGATAAATGAGGGTTTATTGTATTACTCTTGGCGATGAGAAGGAGATTTGTCTATGGAAGTGTGCGCATAAAAGATAACCAACAGAAATGCAGTTACGTTTATAATTAGATTATAAGAAATAATGTGTCACCAATAGGGATGTCCGATAATATCGGACTGCCGATATTATCGGCCGATAAATGCTTTAAAATGTAATATCGGAAATTATCGGCATCGGTTCGGAAATTATCGGTATCGGTTTCAAAAAGTAAAATGTATGACTTTTTAAAACGCCGCTGTGTACACGGACGTAGCTACATATGTACAAAATAAACCACATGATGTTAGTACATCAGTCGAGGAAAATGATCAAACTACATAAATAACATCCTGTAATTTGATTTTGATACAATTTTTTTTTCTTGATATATTGACAATTAACACCAATGAGTTGACTGATGAACATTATCACATAATTTATTCAGAAAATATAAATAACAAAAAATTATTAACCGCAACATGTAAGTGTAAAAAAAAAAAACATTATGATTTGATCAATGTTTAATACAAAACTAAATGTGTTATATAAATAATGATGGAAGTATAAGTGTTTGTATATAGTATATTATTGGTACAAATGTTTAACCAACACGTGTACAGGGATATTTCACATGTCTTTACTGTGTATATATTTGAACAGTGTTTAGGTTGTGTACAAGGTGTATTTATAATATGTTGTGTAAAGGAAATTTCATATTTCTAGGAAGCTCATCTTGTATTTGAGATTGTTTATAGGGTTAGGTGAAATAAGTGCTCAACTTCAGCCTAAACCCTTTTGGTCTGTAACATTGTCAATTTATGAATGTACAACTGTTTGTTTATTTTGTTGACCACTGACCGAATAGATAATTAACTAACTAAATAAACTAACTACATTTGTGCTTGTTCTACTTTTGAATTTTGAATTGGGGGTTAAATCACCAAAAATGATTCCCGGGCGCGGCCACCGCTGCTGTTCGCTGCTCCCCTCACCTCGCAGGTGGTGAACAAGGGGATGGGTCAAATGCAGAGGTAGGGCTGGGCGATATATCGAATATACTCGATATATCGCGGGTTTGTCTCTGTGCGATATAGAAAATGACTATATCATGATATTCGAGTATACGTTCTCACGCAGTTGCTTTTAGCTGCGGGCATTACACTTCATAAACACACGCTGAGAAATAGCTCCGTGCCTGCCTACTTTATGGGTTATAGATAAACCTATGGATAACGGAGACATATATAATAGTCTCCTTTTCAGGTGAGAGCATACTTGCCAACCTTGAGACCTCCGAATTTGGGAGATGGGGGGCGCGGGGGGTTGAGGGGGGCGGGGTTGGGGAGGGCGGGGTTTGGTGGTAGCGGAGGGTGTATATTGTAGCGTCCCGAAAGAGTTAGTGCTGCAAGGGATTCTGGGTATTTGTTCTGTTGTGTTTATGTTGTGTTACCGTGCGGATGTTCTACCGAAATGTGTTTGTCATTCTTGTTTGGTGTGGGTTCACAGTGTGGCGCATATTTGTAACAGTGTTAAAGTTGTTTATACGGCCACCCTCAGTGTGACCTGTATGGCTGTTGATCAAGTATGACTTGCATTCACGTGTGTGTGTGTGTGTGTGTGTGTGTGTGTGTGTGTGTAAGCCGCATATATCATGTGACTGGGCCGGTACGCTGTTTGTATGGAGGAAAAGCGGACGCCAAAGGCAGTGCCTTTAAGGCAGTGGTCCCCAACCACCGGTCCGCGGCCCGGTACCGGTCCGTGGATCGATTGGTACCGGGACCAAAAGAAATTTTAAAAAAAAAATGTTTTTTTTATTATTTTTATTAAATCAACATAAAAAACACAAGATACACTTACAATTAGTGCACCAACCCAAAAAACCTCCCTCCCCCATTTACACTCATTCACACAAAAGGGTTGTTTCTTTCTGTTATTAATATTTCTGGTTCCTACATTATATATCAATACAGTCTGCAGGGATACAGTCCGCTAGCACGCATGATTGTATTTTTTAATGATAAAAAATAAAAAATACCCCCCCCCCCGGTCCGTGTGACAAATTTTCAAGCGTTGACCGGTCCGCAGTTACAAAAAGGTTGGGGACCACTGCTTTAAGGAACGCCCCCGATATTGTTGTCCAGGTAGAAATCGGAAGAAATTCGGGAGAATGGTTGCCGCGGGAGATTTTCGGGAGGGGCACTGAAATTCGTGAGTCTCCCGGGACAATCGGGAGGGTTGGCAAGTATGGGTGAGAGAGGACGCTAAAGGCAGTGCCTTTACGGCACGCCCCCAATATTGTTGTCCAGGTGGAAATCGGGAGAAATTCGGGAGAATGGTTACCCTGGGAGATTTTCGGGAGGGGCACTAAAATTCGTGAGTCTCCCGGGAAAATCGGGAGGGTTGGCAAATATGCACCTGGTGTGTGTGTGTGACAATCATTGGTACTTCAACTTAACTTTATTTTTAAGTTATCGTGCCGTGATTTTACCAGTCCGGCCCACTTGGGAGTAGATTTTTCTCCATCTTAAAATGAGTTTGACACCCCTGCTGTGTACTCTCTCTCATTTGATCTTACAAAGAACGCAGATACAGCTGATTTGCATAAAGAGAAGCCAACACACCTGGAATTCCAACGTGCATTTGGTGCCAGTGGCGATGTCCTCGTAGAAACATTGCTTGGCGTTGTCAGGCAGCTCGAAGGTGAGCTCGGAGCCCAGAGCCCAGCCACACAGAAGCTGGGCCCACAGCACCTGCAACATCACCCGGAGGGAGCCGTACATTTTTTCTTTCCAAGCCAAACACCCCCAGAACTTCACGTCGAAAGACAAGCGACCTGCAAGTAAGAGAGCGGACACGTTAAACGACATTTTGACGAGGGAAATAAGGCGAAGAGAAGCTGGACATTGTTAAGAGCGACAAAGTAGCTAGCATAATGCTAACGGACAAGATATCTGGCCGTTGTGTGGCGGAAACAGGAAACCGCTTGGACTCGAGGACTCTACGTTTATACCGCCAGTATTAACATGTTCATATATTTAAAATAAAATAACTTTGAATTGGTTTATTAACACTTCTTTTCTATCCGCACTTTCCTCTCACCTCAAATGCTGTTCTCACCCGGATGCGAAGGTATTACAGGCGGACCACGGCATTGGTTGTCACTTGTACAAAGCCCGCCCTCTTCCTCTCTTCTATTGGTTTAAAACGTAAAAAGGGAGGAGCTTTGGCTGATCACGTGGTCTGATGTTAAAAAAACAGAAAATAATAGACTTCCCACTTCGACGTGGCTGGAGCAATGCATTTAAAAAAATATATATAATAATAATTTAAAAATAGAGGTTTTTGTTTCATGTCTCTCCGACCTTCCCAGTGGGAGTTACAGGCAGTTTTGTCATTTTTTTCTTCCGAGGAGCAGTTTTTTTTGCGTTTTATTAAAAAATTGCAGTAGAGCGCAATTTTGAGATTTGGGGTTAGGTTTTTTTTTTAGATCGCAATGTTTGCCAGTCCTGATGTGTGCGTTCAGTTTGGTGAGTTTTGAAGCATGTTAAGGGGGTCAAATTACAGCTCAAAGAGGCAAAAGTGACTGTTTTTAGTACTTTTTTGTCTTGAAGGGGGAATTGACAACTTCCTGTTGATTTTAGCCCGAGAATATACTATTATGAAATCTAGATCTGAGTCAGACCTACATAGAGGATTTTGTTTCATGTCTCTCCGACCTTCCTAGTGGGAGTTACAGGCAGTCTAGTTTTTTTTATCCTAGGGGGCGCTAGAGCGCAATTTTGAGTTTTGAGGTTTGGTTTTTTGATAAAAAGTTTTGCCGTATATTACTGATGTGTGTGTAAAATTTGGTGAGTTTTGAAGTATGTTAAGGGGGTCAAATTACAGCGCAAAGTTGCGGAATAATAATAATAATAATAATAAAACCTTAGAAAAACAATAGGTCCTTATGTCCCATTGCGGGCCCTAAAAAATACACGTGTTCTAAGAGCTGTTATAAATTGACCTCATTTTGTTGACTAACTTTACCTAGTTTGTGTTCATTATAGAAACACACATTACATTTTTATGGCAAAAACTATGTGGTTTGCACAATAACATTGAATACCACTTGTCTTGTTCTGGGAAAATGTGTTTTTAGCCATTTTAAAAATGTATGCAAAAGAGTAGGACCTGATAAATATTTTATTTTTGATGTCAAAAAAGAACAAATATTTTATATTTAATTTCAGAATATTTGATTGATTGATTGATTGAAACTTGTATTAGTAGATTGCACAGTACAGTACATATTCCTTACAATTAACCACTAAATGGTAACACCCGAATAAGTTTTTCAACTTGTTTAAGTCGGGGTCCACGTAAATCAAATTATGGTTCAATTATATACTATCATCATAATACAGTCATCACACAAGTTAATCATCAGAGTATATACATTGAATTATTTACATTATTTACAATCCGGGGGGTGGGATGAGGAAGGTTTGGTTGATAACAGCACTTCAGTCATCAACAATTGCATCATCAGAGAAATGGGCATTGAAACAGTGTAGGTCTGACTTGGTAGGATTTGTACAGCGAGCAGAGAACATAGTGAGTTCAGATAGCATAAGAACAAGTATATACATTAGAAATACATTTGATTATTTACATTTGGTTATTTACAATCCGAGGAGGTGGGATGTGGAAGGGGGAGGGTGTTAGTCAAGGTTTGAAGTTGCCTGAAGGTGTTATTTTCACATTTGCTGTTGAAACTCCATGCTTTTCTGTTTTCTATATCCTGTTAAAACAATGGTGGTAAGGCGTAATTGTCATAATATTGTTTTAATAACATTATAACATTGACTACCTGTACAATTTTAATTTGAGTACTTTTTAAATAGAAACAATGAGACTACTTGAGTCTACCACTTTCAGTAGCCTTTAGTAATAAGAGTCGAGTGACTTAGTCTAATAATACATATTCTTTAGATGCAAGCGTCACATTCAAATATCACATTCATTGCCATTCTTTAAAAAAAAGAGCCTTTTTTAGATATACGCATACTAGATCTAGCTATTAGGTTGTTGTAGTTATATTTTTTATTGTTTTTTATTATCCTTTTATTTTTTATTTTTTTAATACACTGTAGCACTTTGAGGTTGTTTACTCAATGTAAAGTGCTTTTTACAAATAAAATATATTATTATTATTATTATTATTGATCTGCTTCCATAAATAATTATTTCGTCCAAGCACTAATAAAGCATCGACTGTTTTGAATGTTTTTGTAATCATAATTCTGGTCCCTAACATATTATCTTTTTAAAGTTATATTTTAGTGAAATTTTCTCTTTTCATTTTCTTCTTACTGAGTTAAAGAAATAAAATTAAAAAAATATTAATGTGATATACCCTATGATTTTTTTGAAACAAAACATTGACACTATGGCTGACAATTGCTTATACATGTAATGTTTTAGAAGATGTAAATCTTTTATTTGTGGAATGTGATACTGTACATATATTTTGGGAGGAGATCAGTGACACGTATAGAAATATCCCCATGTACGATAGAAGAGATTACATTTCGTATATTTATAAAAGATCGAGACCTAGCAATCCCTCCATCCATCAATTTTTCTACTGCTTGTCCTTTTCGGAGACATTATTTTTAATGTTATGTTGCAAGCTAAATTTCACATACATAAAAGTCGATTTCTTACAGTAACACCCGAATTCTCACATTGGTTTAATTCATTTAAAATTATTAATACAATCTTAGATGATGGTAAAAAATAGAAAAGCCCTTAAATTATTATCCTTATTGGAAGAATGTATTTGTTTTATATAAGCCCATTTATAAAAAATATATTTTTTATTTTATCTTATTATTTATTTTTTCTATTTGTATTGTCTCTTACTTTTTATTTAACATTTTTGTATACAGAAATTGTTGATCGTTAATGTTTGGAAGTGCCTTAATTTGTTTGTATAATTTGAATGAGTACTGTCTGTGTGTTCATTTATTCAATTATAAAAAAAAAAAATCTCAACGGTTTTTTTGAAAGAAAAGTAGTGTTACAAATAAAGTTTTTGCAGGGAAAAAAAGAACACAATGAACCGATAGACCCCGTATCAAACTCTCGCGAGATCAAGCCGAGCGAGAGTACCGTGCAGGGGAGGGCTGCGCCGAGAGCTGGCGACTGGCGAGACAAAACAAAAGCCACCTTTTTCATCCACCCGGCGCTGGTCGCTTGTTATTATTCTTTCCGAGCTAAGGTTTTTATTTACGGCTTTCCTATCCTTGTGCAACCGCCCCCTTGCGCGATGCCTAGCAGCACATCTTTGCTGGAGGCCGACGACGGAGAATCCGAGGTCCCACCGCCTCTAGTGCACGCTTTCGCCGGCATGGGCCTCGACGAGCACATCGGCACCCAGAGCCAGACGGCAGCCGAGCAAGTGGATGATAGCCCGGCCTACCACCACCAGCTCATCCAGGCCTCCCACTTTAATCGCCTCGGTACGGTCCTAGACTTGACGCCTATGCAGAACCACCATCGGCCACCCTCGGCGGACGAAGGGAGCGTCACGCCCGAAGACGAGGACCCGGCCATCTCCGGGTGCTCGCCGGGTAGCTCGTTGCTAGCGCAGGCCCACCAATACATGCCTTCTGGGCCGGGTGGCTGCAGCATGGAGCAGGTGGACACGGTGCTGCTGTACAATGGAGACGAGCGGGACGACCCGGCCATGCCGCCCGGCGTGTACGCTGGCGAGCCGGGCTACGAGGCCGAGGCGGCGCTGTTGGCTCGCCGGAAAAGTGTCAACACGACCGAATGCGTGGCGGTGCCGAGCTCCGAGCACGTCGCGGAGATAGTGGGCAGGCAGGGTGAGTGGACGCAACTCCTGTTTTTTATTAGAAAATCGCGACATTAAGTAACGTATAAAATGCCGACAGTTGCCATTTTGTGCTAATAGATAGCTAGCAACTTATTGTTTCCATTCAGCGACTCATTGTATTGTAACGATTTTGTTTATTTGGCGTTTTTTTTAACTTTTTTTTTAAACATATGCACTTTGTTATATACCCGCCGTTTGTATCAATAAAAGTACCGCCAAAGTTAATACAATTTGGTGTTTTTCAAGTTAACGTTAGTGAGCCTGAGCTAGCTATGTTAGCATTAGCACTGGCCATAAGTGGGTCAGCGCCGCCCAGCTCCAAACAATTCTCAAGTTTGGCCTCACTATTTTTTCTTCCAATCTTTGTAAACTACCGGACCCGATTTCATGAGTAAGTGTCGGGGTTTCGTTTGGTAAAAGTCTTTGTGTCGAATATCAAGTGATGAAAACAGTAATGAGTTGCTTTGCCACATCAGCTCCACTTTGAGTGTCCCTTCGTTGCTAAGTCGCGTGATTTCTTCATGCGATTCATCATGAAACTCCCGATATTCGTCGACATAGAACGCTGCATTCATATGGCGTTTGTTTGGTGGTTTATGTTTTCTTTTAAGCTTGAATTTTGCACTTTGTTGAGCGCTGCGTTGGAGTCTACTTGGGGGGGAGGGTGCACACATTACACAGTTAACACAACAACAGGAAATGGCTGGACCCAACCACAGCTGAAAGGAATATTTGATCTATAAAACCGCACAACGTGGACTCTTGACTTATTAAGAATTGTTAACATTGTGTTCATAATGCAAGGGTGAGGCTAAGGCCTCGTTTACACTAAGGTTATCCAGGGTAAATCCCACCTAACCTTATCCTCGTCCACACACACACACGATGGCCGTTTAAGACCCCCGCCTCCGTCAGCCGGCGCAACGCGACCTAATACGCATGCGCGGAAAATGCGCACGTTATAGTCACCTCCAGTGTTGCTTTGTGTGCAAGTTCTTAAAGGGGAACATTATCACAATTTCAGAAGGGTTAAAACCATTAAAAATCAGTTCCCAGTGGCTTATTTTATTTTTCGAAGTTTTTTTTTTCCAAAATTTTACCCATCCCGCAATATCCCTAAAAAAAGCTGCAAAGTGCCTGATTTTAACCATCATTATAAACACCCGTCCATTTTCCTGTGACGTCACATAGTGATGCCAACTCAAACAAACATGGCGCATAGAACAGCAAGCTATAGCGACATTAGCTCGGATTCAGACTCGGATTTCAGCGGCTTAAGCGATTCAACAGATTACGCATGTATTGAAACGGATGGTTGTAGTGTGGAGGCAGGTAGCGAAAACGAAATTGAAGAAGAAACTGAAGCTATTGAGCCATATCGGTTTGAACCGTATCCAAGCGAAACCGACAAACGACACGACAGCCAGCGACACGGGAGAAAGCGAGGACGAATTCGGCGATCGCCTTCTAACCAACGATTGGTATGTGTTTGTTTGGCATTAAAGGAAACTAACAACTATGAACTAGGTTTACAGCAAATGAAATACATTTGGCAACAACATGCACTTTGAGAGTGCAGACAGCCCAATTTTCATCAATTAATATATTCTGTAGACATACCCTCATCCGCGCTCTTTTCCTGAAAGCTGATCTGTCCAGTTATGGAGTTGATGTCAGCAGGCCAGGGAAGCTAGGGTCGATATTATTCTCTCTGGCATAAGGGACGGTGTGAGCCAAAACATCCAGGGGGTTTAGCTCGCTCGTCTGCGGGAACAAACTGCCGCCATTGCTTGCCGTGCTACCGAGGTCCTTTGTCCCTGAATTGCTCACACACTCCGGTAGATTCAATGGGGGTCTGGCGGCAGATTTCTTTGACTTTATCGTTGGAAATGCATCTGCTTTGAGTGTTGCAGGATATCCACACATTCTTGCCATCTCTGTCGTAGCATAGCTTTTCGTCGGTAAAGTGTGCGGAACAAATGTCCAATTTCTTGCCACTTTCGCGTCTTTGGGCCATTGGTGCAACTTGAATCCGTCCCTGTTCGTGTTCTTACACCCTCCGACAACACACCGACGAGGCATGATGTCTCCAAGGTACGGAAAACAGTCGGAAAAACGGAAAATAACAGAGCTGATTTGACTCGGTGTTTGAGAAAATGGCGGATTGCTTCCCGATGTGACGGCATTGCTCCGAGAGCGAATATTAGAAAGGCGTTTAATTCGCCAAAATTCACCCATTTAGAGTTCGGAAATCGGTTAAAAAAATATATGGTCTTTTTCTGCAATATCAAGGTATATATTGACGCTTACATAGGTCTGGTGATAATGTTCCCCTTTAAATGTAACTTACCGTATTTTTCGGACTATTAAGTCGCAGTTTTTTTCATAGTTTGGCCGGGGGTGCGACTTATACTCAGGAGCGACTTATGTGTGAAATTATTAACACATTTCCGTAAAACAGACCTGGGCAATTATTTTGACTCGTGGGCCAAATTTAGAGAAAAAAATGCGTCCGGGGGCTGGTATATCTATTTTTAGGAACACTAATGCAAAACCTCACAACAATGTCTTATTGAATGCTAAAAACGTTATGACCGAGCGCCTTAAAAGACAGAATGGCATTTTAATTTTTTTTACTGAATGAGCCAGAATGTACATGAAAATAAAGAATGTGGGTTTTACAATATCAACTATGAACGATAAGACACTGAATATTGACATGTGAACGTCAATTATTTTACAATAAAGCGTAATGCAACAAACAGCGAAATATGAACGCGAAAAAACGAAAGAAAACCCACCTACTATCTGACATATCACTAACCTTTACAACTTTGTTGTAAAAATCTCCTTCCCGCATTTCAGGCTGGCCGCTCTGGAAACACTCTGTGGAAACCCTCCCCACCCACACTGCATGGTGCCTCATCTGAGCTGCTGTGACTTAGATTACCATAGTAACTAATTAGATTACCATAGTAATTAATTAGATTAACTAGTATATCATGCAAAAGCGCAGATTCCAACCATTGAAATACTTTGTGTAGTTCCCAGATTTACGGTCATTTGAAAAAAATCAAATGCACATCATAATGGCAGCTACAGTTTCCATCTTAAAGATCTAAAAAAAAATATTTGGGAATGTCCGGCGGGCCACATTGAAAGACTTAACGGGCCGCATGTGGCCCCCGGGCCTTAATTTGCCCAGGTCTGCTGTAAAATATCAAATAATATTATTTAGCTCATTCACGTAAGAGACTAGACGTATAAGATTTCATGGGATTTAGTGATTAGGAGTGACAGATTGTTTGGTAAACGTATAGCATGTTCTATATGTTATAGTTATTTGAATGACTCTTACCATAATATGTTACGTTAACATACCAGGCACGTTCTCAGTTGGTTATTTATGCGTCATATAACATACACTTATTCAGCCTGTTGTTCACTATTCTTTATTTATTTTAAATTGCCTATTTATTTTAAATTATTTATTTTAAATGTCTATTCTTGGTGTTGGGTTTTATCAAATAAATTTCCCCAAAAAATGCGACTTACACTCCAGTGCGATTTATATGTTTTTTGCCTTCTTTATTATGCATTTTCGGCTGGTGCGACTTATACTCCGGAGCGATTTATACTCCGAAAAATACGGTATCTGAACAATATCCAGTGCTGTGGTATTTCAATTAACTGGAATCCAGTGTGCTGTGGAGCTCTATTGTAGTGAATCACACTTGAGCCATCATAAATTAATCAAGTCTTTATTAGACACGAAAGTACACGATGTGACAAAGAACATTTGACAACAATCAATCTAGATATCTGGCCAGGACACTCCTCACTCTTTTGCCTTCACCTTCATTGTCCATTCGTTTTTGGTGACTTTATATACTCTGGACCTAGACGTTGAGTCCGGAAAATAACTGATACAGTCTGCTTTGCCAGTCCAAAAGCATTCACCGTTTTCCGTAGTTAGTCTTCCCTCGAAGGCCAGGTAATACAAAGCACATGCTACATTTTTTATCACATCCACGGGAGCCCGCTTATCGTTGACTCTCCTTCGACAAATGGACCGCGTTTTTCGGTAAGTAGAATCACAGCTGACCTCGACATTCGAAAGTTGTCTTGCCGTCTGAGAAGTGTTGTATCCCAAATAGCTGCAATCGCTTTCTCTTAAGGTATTCATGTGTGATTTCCACAAGCGTCTGTACATGTAGAAGGAGAAACACGGGCATGTCTGGATGACTCGCATCCATATATCCAGTGGTTAGCTCCGAGTTACGAAACCGCTTTATTTTGAAGCTGACTGTGGCGCGTTCTTTCTGACGTCACTTCCTGTGTGGGGCGCAGTCTTTCTGGTGTCACTTCCAGTCCGTACAAAGCAAAGAGTCGGAGATTCAAGAAATACACAGCGCACTTACCCGTGTAAAAATTTGTTTGAGGAGGGGAACCTTAAACGCTGGTTCAATGTGGCTGAAATGGGGCTTGGGCCAAATAATTATTCGTTTAAGGGTGTGGGGGGGGTGTGGCCTGCGGACCTGCAGCGAAGTGGGATGTGCCAGGCATGTGCAGGACCGGCTCCTTGCAGAGGGCCTTCTTAACCCTCTCAAACGCCTGCTGGCACTGCTCCGTCCACTGGACCAGATCTGGAGCACCCTTTCGGGTGAGGTCAGTTATGGGGCTGGTCAGGTCCGCAAACCGGGGGATAAACCTCCGGTAGTAACCCGCCAGACCCAACAACTGACCGCACCCGAAAGGGTGCTCCAGATCTGGTCCAGTGAACGGAGCAGTGCCAGCAAGTGTTTGAGAGGGTTAAGAAGGCCCTCTGTGAGTAGCCGGTCCTGCACATGCCTGGCACACCACGCTTCGCTGCAGGTCTGCAGGCCTCGCCCCCCCACAAAGGGGTTATCCGGCTTAGTGTAGACATAGCCTAAATGGTCTTTAAACTGAATCACCAATTTCCTTCTCCCTTCCCCGATTTACTCCAGGCTGCAAAATCAAAGCACTCCGAGCCAAGACCAACACCTACATTAAGACGCCGGTGAGGGGCGAGCAGCCCGTCTTTGTCGTGACGGGACGTAAGGAAGACGTGGCCATGGCCAAGAGGGAGATCCTGTCCGCCGCCGAGCACTTCTCCCTCATACGAGCCTCCCGGAACAAAGCGGGCTCTCTGGCCGTCGCATCCGGGCCGGGGATCCCTACTCTACCTGGACAGACCACCATTCAGGTCAGTCGGCATTTGATGAAAAAAGCACTGACAATTCCTTTGCACGCGCTGCTGTCATTGATCCATCAAAATGAAATATGCGTATGAAAAATACGGGACAAAAGCCACCCAAAAACTTGGTTGATGATAACCATAGAGCTGTGAATAATAAGCCAGTTGTTAAAGTTACCACATATATTTTTGTTCTCCACAGGTGCGGGTGCCGTATCGTGTTGTGGGACTGGTGGTGGGTCCTAAAGGTATGTTTGAAATAGTATTTTTTTGTCAAATTTTCTTTCGCTTAAATGTCATTTTGAGCAAAAGTAAATAGTTGTTAAAGTCAATTATTTTTATTGCTTTTTGTAGCTGGAGAACATGCCATGTCTCAATCTCCTAGTGCACTGGTTTACAATCTCTTTTTCATCAAATACCACTTCAGGAAACACTTGGCTTTCAAAGTACCACCTTAATGACCGATATTAAAATACAGTAGCATAGTAGGCCTAAGTATTCATTCAAAACAAGGCAGAAGTTTTATTTAACAAGTGTAGTTAATATTTATGGCAACCGTTGTACTACACAGTTTGAACACACTGCAAAAAGTCAGTGTTCTAAAACAACAAAAAATAAAAAAATTAGGGGTATTTTATTTGAACAAAGCAAAATTATCTGCCAATAGAACAAGAAAATTCGGCTTGTCAAGACTTTCCAAAACAAGTAAAATTAGCTAACCTCAATGAACCCAAAAATACCTTAAAATAAGTATATTCTCACTAATAACAAGTGCACTTTTCTTGGTAGGAAAAAAATTTGACCTTTTTTGCTCAATATGTTGAAAAATGTTCTTAAATTAAGTAAATGCTAGTCCCATTATCTTGACATAATGATATGCGCTCGGCATCATGATTTTTTTTTTTTTCTTGAAGTAAGAAATTATTACTTTAAAAAAGTAGTTTTATACTTGTGAGAGTTATTGACACAGCTTTGCATCAGTTGATATTCTAGTTTCAAGCATGTTTTACTCAATATACGTCATCAAATCTCAGCAACAAGCTGTAATATCTTACTGAGATCATTTAGGACCAAAACCCTTAAAACAAGTAAAACACTCTAACATAAAATCTGCTTAGTGAGAAGAATGATCTTATCAGACAGAAAATAAGCAAATATCACCCTTAGAGATATTTAATCTTACTTAGATTTCAGTTTTTGCAGTGCAGTAACACTGTGTTTAAATATTGGAAGCTAAAACACTAATCACGTAATAAAGTGATTCTTTGGCATACCACTAGATGGAACCCACGCACCACAGTTTGAGAATCACTGCCATAGTGCATCCATCCATTTTCTACCGCTTGTTGCGGGGGTCGCCACCTCATCGCAGGGCCAACACAGAGACAGACAACATTCATGGCCTTCTTAAATGCCTGTTAACTCTGTTGTTGAAAAGAGAAAGAACAAGTTGCATGTGGGCGGTGGAAGACGCTACGCCGAGAAAGGACACGGCTGTTTTAGGTCGTCTTTGTTCAATTTCCCCCCCTTCATTATGTCTTTCATGCGTGAGGCAGACTCTGATGGGAGTGCGCCAAAGAAAAGGAAAGTGAAGTAAAATTAGACCTTGTAAAATGCACGTGTTGCAAAATGGACAACAGCGTCTGCGTGCCCTGTCTAAGTCATTCCAACGAGGATAAAGATGGTATCTTCGAGCAGTAATGTTATTATTGTCTCTGCGTCCCTCACAAAGCACACCTGAGTGCGGAAGCCAAATAAATAAGTTAGGTTTGTTATGGTTCATTTAGTTCTTGGATTGCCGTATTTCCGAACTTTAGAGTACCGGTACACGGGTATTAGCCGCATCCACTACATTTTATGGAAAAATAATATTGTCTATATATTAGCCGCATTGGCCTATAAACCGCAGATTTTTTATGTTTTGAAATGAGTTATTTACACAGAAATGTTTTGTATACATGTTTATTTACATTTTCATTGTTTCTAAGCGGTGCCTGTTACACGGCAGTAAAACAGCTGATCAAACAAAACAGAAGTCCTCGTCATGCACTGCAAAAACTGAAATCTAAGTAAGATTAACTATCTCAAATAAGGGTGATATTTGCTTATTTTCTTTCTGATAAGATAATTCTTCTCACTAAGCAGATTTTATGTTAGTCTTTTACTTGTTTTAAGGGTTTTGGTCCTAAATTATCTCAGTAAGATATTACAGCTTGTAGCTGAGATTTGATGACCTATATTGAGTAAAACATGCTTGAAACTAGAATATCAACTGTTGCAAAGCTGTGTCATCAACACTCACAAGCAGAGGTGGTATCATTGGATTTTCCCCTTTTTATGACCTCATGAAACCAGGAGGTGGGGTATGTAAGAAGGTGTATAAGTTGCTGCTTTATCAAATCTAATTTCTATCCGTTGCATTGTTTGATGTCCCAGGGGCGACCATCAAGCGCATTCAGCAACAGACACACACCTACATCGTCACCCCGAGTCGCGACAAGGAGCCCGTGTTTGAGGTCACAGGGATGCCCGAGAACGTGGACCGAGCCAGGGAGGAGATCGAAGCACACATCGCCCTCCGCACAGCCACTTGCGGAGGGGGGATCGAGGCTCCCGGTGTGGACAACAACGACTTTCAGTTCAACGGCACCGACGTCAGCTTCGACAATTCTGCCGCCGCTGTCGGTCTTGGTGAAGCCGGGTGGCTCCACGCCGGTGCGTCTGCGGCCAGTAACGCCAGCCTGCTCCCAGTCAACCTGGGCGGCCCCCAGCGGGTCAATAGCAATATATCTGGTGGCGTCCGCATGTCTTCCACCTACCGCAACGACAGCTCCAGCTCCCTTGGCAGCGGTTCCAGCTCCACCGATTCCTTTTACGGCAGCGGCGGGAACAGGATGTCTGATTTCAGCCCCACCTGCTCCTTCAATGCCAATTCCAATAACAACAACAGCAACCCGGGCGCTGCGAGTTTCTGGTTTGGAGACAGCCTTCCACCGGTGGGCTCCGAAGAGCTGGTCGGCTCAGGAGGTGCGAGCGCCTCCTCTGGATTTGAGCCGTTAACCATCTCTACTAGCCAAGTGGTTCACCCCTCTGCACAGCCACACATCTGGAGCCCCTATGTGGACCAGCAAAGTATTCAGGCCTTCGACGCTCGTCCCAGTCAGGTAAATGTTAGACTGTTTGTATCTGTAAATAGGTTTATCAAGTGGTTTGGCTTCCCCCGCTCGTCGTTACCTGTTAGTTTCAAACATGTGGCTTGTACCTGC
Source organism: Nerophis lumbriciformis (assembly GCF_033978685.3). Taxonomy (NCBI): domain Eukaryota; kingdom Metazoa; phylum Chordata; class Actinopteri; order Syngnathiformes; family Syngnathidae; genus Nerophis; species Nerophis lumbriciformis. Next base: position 16,564,458 of record NC_084580.2, read on the forward strand.
AGGCGATTGACTTGAGGAAGGTATGAGCTATTTAGGCTATATAAGAGGGACCTGTATTTCACAATCATTATAAAATATATAAACATATATATGTATATATTTATATAAATATATAAACCTACTCAGTGGCCTAGTGGTTAGAGTGTCCGCCCTGAGATCGGTAGGTTGTGAGTTCAAACCCCGGCCGAGTCATACCAAAGACTATAAAAATGGGAACCATTACCTCCCTGCTTGGCACTCAGCATCAAGGGTTGGAATTGGGGGTTAAATCACCAAAAATGATTCCCGCTGCTGCCCACTGCTCCCCTCACCTCCCAGGACGTGAACAAGGGGATGAGGACAAATTTCACCACACCTAGTGTGTGTGTGTGTGTGTGTGTGACAATCATTGGTACTTTAACTTTAACTTAAAAGACGAGACGATGGATGTTTGTTTTTTTGCATTCTAAATATGAAATTAATGCGATCAAAAAGTTTGCTGACAATTCCGTCTATAAGCACTTAAAAAACAACCAAACACTTCCATTGAAGTTTGATATACATGATATAAGTATACACCTGTATGTAATGTAGTAACAGGCACATTTATAATATTTGAAAGTAAACATTTTGATAATTTTAAGCATACACGGCGCATTAATTTCAAAAACGTATCACAGCGTTTTTTGTTTTTGTTTTACCATCATCACTGATTATTACTCATTGCAGACTTCAGTAGAGCCAACAAACATAATAAAACATCACTTACTGTACAAGGTCTGCTGTCATTACGATGCCGACTGCTGGGATGTTCATATATTCCCATTTAGATGAAGAATGTCTTATAATCCTCACAAAGAAACAGGGTGCGGGGACCAAGCATCTTTTCATGTCGCTCTTGCCATTTCCGAGTCCTAAATGGCTGTCATAGAGAGTACCAACTTGCCGGAATACCTACTCAGACAGGGGTGTATATTGTAGCGTCCCGGAAGAGTTAGTGCTGCAAGGGGTTCTGGGTATTTGTTCTGTTGTGTTTATGTTGTGTTACGGTGCGGATGTTCTCCCGAAATGTGTTTGTCATTCTTGTATGGTGTGGGTTCACAGTGTGGCGCATATTTGTAACAGTGTTAAAGTTGTTTATACGGCCACCCTCAGTGTAGCCTGTATGGCTGTTGACCAAGTATGCTTTGCATTCACATGTGTGTGTAAAAAGCCGTAGATATTATGTGATTGGGCCGGCACGCAAAGGCAGTGCCTTTAAGGTTTATTGGCGCTCTGTACTTCTCCCATACGTCCGTGTACACAGCGGCGTTTTAAAGACATAAATCGTACTTTTTGAAACCGATACCGATAATTTTGAAACTGATACCGATAATTTCCGATATTACATTTTAAAGCTTTTATCGGCCAATAATATCGGCCGTCCGATATTATCGGACGTCTCTACTTAAGATAGTGAGTACCGGTAATGCAGTTTTATTTGCTGTAATGAAGGTGATTATTTGTTAGCTTAGGAAAGCTGCTCCTCATAATTAGCTGCTAGTTTGTCAAATGGGGGACTAAAAATGAATACAATATTAGCCAGAAGTAGGGATGATGTTTGATAAGAAATTATCGAGTTCGAGCCTATTATCGAATCCTCTTATCGAACCGATTCCTTATCGATTCTCTTATCGAGTCCAGATAGGTTGTTGTATATGGAAAAAACATACAATATTTGGTTTAACAAATCACTTCACATTCTCTACTGCTCGCTACTATAGTATTACCATATCTGAGTTATTGTGCAGAAATGTGGGGAAGTAACTACAAATGTGCGCTACATTCGTTAACCGTGTTACAAAAAAGATCAATTAGACTGATACATAATGTTGGATATAGAGAACATACAAGCACTTTATTTATTGAGTCAAAAATATTCAAGTTCGATGATTTGGTAAAATTGCAAACAGCTAAAATGATGTGGAATTAAATGATGGAATGGATTAAAAGTAAAGAAGTTAAACATTGTACTGATATGATCCAGTTTAAGAGGTTGTTCAAATGAATAGTGCTTACAAAGTACAAAGAAGAAGAATTATGAGAAATACTTTCAACCTTATTAAAAATAAGATATTCTTCATCTCAGTATATTAATAATGACTGAATTAATTAATTACATATTACAAAACTGTTGTATATACTAATTCACAGATATTTTATTATAAAAAGGTCAGTAAATGATATATTTTTCGGATCATGTTTTGTTTAGTTATGTTCTGTTAGTTTTGGACTTCCTTAGTTGTTTTGTGCACTTCGGGGGTTTGTTTTAGTCACCATGGTTACTTATGATTTTCACCTGCCTTTTCCGGTCACTCGTCGTGGCTTCATTGTTTGCATTTGCAACAGTTACGTTGGCATTCTGGTTTTCGAGCGCATGATTCCTGTGCTAAAGTTACCTTAGCTTCTAGTATTCCTGTGCTAAGTAAGTTTTTGCTTTAGCTTCTCGTGCGAACGGCACACTTTCCTTTAGTTTCGTTCCTGTCTGTTGTAATGTGTATGATTTATAAGAAATAAATAATCTCCTACCTGCACGCTTTCGTCCGGAGCAGTCAGTTTTGCGTCCTGGGAACGAACCGCTGCACGCTGCACCCCACCGTGACAAATGACTGAGCTACGTGATGTCCTTTCTTGTGATGTCACACGGGGCATTTCTTGTTGGGACGGGATTCGTTCTCAGGGATTCGAATAGAGAACCAACTCTTTTTCTTAACTATAGTGGTCTCGATAACGGGTACCGGTTCTCAAAAAGGGATTCGAGTCCGAGGACTCGGTTCTTTTCTTATCGAACAACCGGGAAAACCGGGTTCGAGCATCATCCCGAGCCAGAAGGGATAGCCATTTTTTGGCATTATAGGCAATCGACTTTTTCCATGAAAACCGTCCGATACAGATTGGTGGGCGATCGATCGGCACATCCCTAATTGATCACGGGGACTTGTTTTTAAAAGTACTTAATTGTGGTTTCTTGTCACATGTCTTTCCAGACCAGTCAGCCGGGGACGCCCCGCCTCTCTCCCACCTTCCCCGTGACCGAAGCCATGGAGCACCGGGCCCCGTTCGTCTCCTCCGGGACCCCGAATGACGCCCAGCGGCTCCCGTCCTACTGCTCGGCGTTCTCCTCCTCGTCCTCCGGCGAGAGCACGGCCTCCTCCCCGCCCGAATCCACCCTCGCCTATCGAGCCGGCCCCGTATCGGCGGGCCGGGGGCCGGCCCAGGAGGTGTGCGTCCGCTGCATGGAGAGCCAGGTGATCGCCGCCCTGGTCCCCTGCGGCCATAACTTCTTCTGTCTCGATTGTGCCACCCAAATATGCCAGAGCCCGGACGCCGCCTGCCCCGTGTGCCTGTCCCCGGTCAGCCAGGCCATCCAGCTGCGCAACATGTGACTGACAGGTAGGGGGCGGCCGGTCCCTCATCTTGGCTTTAGTAGAGGAGGTTTAAGCAAGGAAAGATGTGCATTAATGGTCTAGTTCAGCTTGTTCATGTGCCTGCCAATTGTCAAGTCTTCTACTTAATGAATTGATCAACAAGACGGGGCGGAAACCTTCAATGTAGCAACGGGCGGGCTGGGAATTCTCCTTTTTATTTCTCCCCTGACAACGGTTCCCCGCCACTTCCTGCCTCATCATAGTTCCTTCACTGCAGTCATATGCTCAACCTGTAGCCCCGCCCCCTTTTGTTGACCGGTGCTCACGGGAGTGACAACCAAGTGGAGGAGGAGCATGTTTACAAACCAGTCGTATTACACACATATTCATGCACACCTCATAGTGAACTCGTATCCCATGTTTACACACTTGAGAAGTGATGCTGTTTTATACGCATGCACACTCCACCCCCGTATCGCAGCGATCGCCTTTTTACCAAGGACACACCACTACGCATAAAATACAATTGTTTACCATTTAACGTGTGCCTAAAATTGCGTTTAGAATCAACAACGGGTTGGTTGAGCCGTGCTTAGCTTTTAGGGCCTGTTTACACGACCACACAATGAACAAAAACGTGGAATTATTTTTTTCCGAAACTTTCTTCCTCTACACTGAGCCGCAAAAAACACACTTGTTGTTCTTTTATAGGAGAATAATGTGCTTACGCTATAAAATCTGAGATATACGTCACAAAATAATGTGCCATAAAGGACACTTTCGGTTGGTCACAATTCATAGAGTAAGCAAAATAATCCGATATTTTGGCTTGTCAAAAGTAGTCTTAAAATAAATGAATAATTTGCCAGAAGGTCAAATGACTTGTTTAAGTGTTTTGGTTATAAAAAAAAATTACATTCTTAAAATAACCATAATCATCTGCCCAAAAGCTTTATATCTTTGTTATTTTGGCTTGGAACTCGTGTAAATCGAGCCCAACACCTTTTTTTTTGTAATGAGCGCTGTGATTGACTGACCTAAATACAAAATGTACATTCAGAGCACAAACATTAGCACAGGGGTGTCCAAAAGCTTTTTTACCCTGAAGGCCTTGTTATATTTTCATCAAGTCAATGTGTAGAAAAACACAATTTAGCATTTTTCCTCAATTATTTTTTTTATTGATTTTTTTTTTTTCAATAAATACAAGTGATCTTAATGAACGAAAAATACAAATTCATCACATTGTTCGACAGTTTACTGTAGATGTTTCAGCTGCAGGTTTAATTAGGTAATTATTAAAAACAATACTTATTGTATTTTTTGATAGGTGATTATAATTGTAGAAGAGAAAATGTGCTATTTAAGTAGTTTGATGTGTGATTGAATGATATCCAAGTATTATAGTATAGGTGTGTGTGTGTGTGTGTGTGTGTGTGTGTGTGTGTGTGTGTGTGTGTGTGTGTGTGTGTGTGTGTGTGTGTGTGTGTGTGTGTGTGTGTGTGTGTGTGTGTGTGTGTGTGTGTGTGTGTGTGTGTGTGTGTGTGTTATATATATATATATATATATATGAATAATATATAAATAAATATATATAAATAATATATATATATATAAATTATATATATACAAATGTATGTATATATATATTATTTATAATATATATATATATATATATATATATATATATATATATAACATATATTATTATATATATATATGTGTGTGTATATATATATAATTATAAATATATATGTATAATATAAATAATATATATATATATATAATATAAATAATTTATATATATATATACATTTATTTATATATATAATATAAATATATGTATATAATATAAATAATTTATATATATATATATAATATAATATTATTTTTTGTATATATACATAATATATTATTTATATTATATATATATAATTATATATATACACACACACATATATATAATATAAATAATTTATTAATATATATATTTATATATATTATTTATGTATATATATATATATATAAAAATAATATATATAAATATATATAATGTATATATATATATATATATATATATATATATATATATATATATATATATATATGTCTTAAGATTATCCCAAAAATAGTGCTCGATACCATGGTAGAGCGCAA
>NC_084580.2:16575000-16647500 GCF_033978685.3 Nerophis lumbriciformis
GTCTTTTAAACATTTTGGGTACAATTTATTTCTAATACATATAGAATTAATTTTAACATGAACCCAGTTTCATTATGTATAGTGTGCAATGACAACAAAAGCATCTAATCTTACATTTTCAGCATGACAAAAATGAAAAGTACACTGCAGTCATCAATTTTGTTAGATTTCAAACCTCCTGTGTTACCTCGTCATCATTTGAGGGTTAGGGTTAACAACATATATACAAACATATGTAAGACTGATCAGGTTTATTTAGGTAAGAGTACAAGAGCATGCACTAAATATACACAACATAAAAAAAAAATAGGGGTGGACTACAAAAACAAAACAATGTGTTTTAAGTGTTTTTTAGTTAAATACTAGCTGCGGATAAACCGTGAAAAATGTTATTGAACAAGAAAAGTGCTGGAATATATTACAATCACGTCATAAAAAGGTACAAAATCAAAACAATAATGCAAAACAGGGTATTCAAATTCTTCCACAATGTTGGGTACACCTGCACAATCAAATGACAATAGTCCAGGCTTTATTTGAAGTGTAGTAAAGCCTTTTTTAAAATATATATATATATATATATATATTAATATTTATTAATAAATGTGTATATATATATATATATATATATATTTATTAATAAATGTATATATATATATATATTAATATATATATATAAATAAATCTATATATAAATATAAATGTATTAATAAATGTGTATATATATATTAATATATATATAAATAAATCTATATATATATTAATAATATATATATATTATTTATATATATATTAATATACATTAATATATATATATATATATATTAATATACATTAATATATATATATATATATATATATATATATATATATATATAAAAAAGGCTTTACGACACTTCAAATAAAGCCTGGACTATTGAACAGAACTGCCCTCCGTGAATGAATGGGTGTATACACAGAGCGGAATGACAGTTGGTTATTTTAAAAATGTGTAGCAGATCATGCCCTTTTTTTAAAAGTCATTTCTATGTAACCAGGGACCTTGAAATATGTGAGGTTTTTGTGCAGGTGTACTTAATGAAATGCTCCTCTGTCAGCCAAGCAAGCGTGGCCAGCTTAAAAAAACACAGCACTATGGTCTTGTGGTCTACCAGCAGCTTGATGGATACACAGTACTTTATGGGCTGTTTGTTTATGTCCTGCAAACCCCGCCTCCATAAACGTAGAAGGCCTCCCCTCCCGTGTTCTCAGTCTAGAGGTTGGGGGTCAGCGATGGGCATGGTGTGCAGGACCTCGTCCAGCAGCTGCAGAGCTCGGTGGAGGTGGATCTCGATCCAGCATGGCGTCTCCTTGATGCTCTGCCGCGGGTAGTCGGGTCCCCAGCCTTTGACGAAGCTCATGCGGAGGATGCATAGTCGCCGTAGGTCGTCCACGCCGATGCCGGCGGCGGCGGAGAGACCTACAATTGGGGAACGCCATCAGGGTTGAACCCCTGATTACATTGGTTATGTAACGGTGGACGGCATCTTACAGATGGCCGGAGCGATGCCTCCCACTGAGCCCGGTCCGGGGATGTTTCCTGCCACGGCCGCTGCCTGCGCCGCCGCCGCCGCCTGAGCGGTGGCCGCCTGCTGCTGCATCTGCCTGTGACACTGGCGCAGGTCGAACACCTTGGCAGCAGACATCCAGAATATTTAGTATTACAGGGTAAACTGCTTAGTCAGCATTTTTTTTAAAGTAGTTTAACAAGAGCAAACATAATAAATGATGCTGTGGGCGTGGCTACCTTTATGTAAGCGCTGGGGTAGATCTTATGAACAGCGTCTCCAGGCGCTCGGCCAGCCTCTCTGTCCAAGTAGTAACTCTGCACGAAGACGGCGTGGTCGCTTAGGCATCGCACCCACACGTCACCCTCGCCTTTACACTCCAGCTGGACGCCTTTCCCGATGTGAAGCCTGGGAAACGCGCAAATACGGAAAAGGACGTGTCAGAAACGTCATTCCGTGTTTCGCGACCTCGTGTGGCGCACGCGGACCTCGCTCTCTCGATGGCCTCAGTGCGATGCACGTTGCTCAGCTGGCCCAGACAAAACCTGTCCCCGCCCGACGGGTCCACGTAGCCGTCCACGGTCACGATGGGGCACGAGGAAGGCACCTTGAAAGTCTCCCCCACCTGCAGGTCCATCTCAAAATAGGCGATGGAGCACCAGTAGTCCGGGGCTGAAACGCAAGCACTCGTATTTACATCATTTCATTCTTCTACATGACAGGGCACTTTATTAGAAACATGCAATAATAAAAGAAAATAATTTAAAATGTATAAAATCTTATCTCCATATGAACTATATTAATACTGAATAGAAAATAATTAATATAGTTAAAAAAAATGTATGTATACACATTATCAAATTGTAACAAAATATAAAAATAGTTTATAAAATAATGAAATTGTTGAACATTTAATAATATTATTCAATAAATTAAAACATTCAATTATGAACATTAAAGACCAAAAATTGCAGGCAATATGTGCAAATGTTCTGTTGGAATTTAAAGAATGAATATAGGTGCACACGGTACACAAAAATTTCGGTTCGGTACGTACCTCGGTTTAGAGGTCACGGTTCGGTTCATTTTCGGTACAGTAAGAAAACAACAAAATATAAATGTTTTGGTTATTTATTTACCAAATTTGTAAACAATGGTTTTATCCTTTTAACATTGGGAACACTATAATAATTCTGCCCACGTTAATCAACATTAAACTGCCTCAAGTTGTTGCTCAGATTAAATAAAATGACAAAACTTTTCTTCTACATATAAAAAGTGCAACATTAAACAGTTTCAAGTCAACTCATCATGCTTAATTTATTACAGCATTTGGGAAGCCTGTAGTTGATTTTTATTATGTAAATGTGATATTTTTATGATAGCAGGGACCCTGCCATTCAAAACTACTAATGATTAATGTAACTATAGCTGAAAAAATGGTACAATAGCAATAGGAGAGACTATTCATCCCTGAACACCGTGGAGTTCATGTAGGCTTTATGATGCAGTTACATTATTATATCAACTATCAGAGACAGAAACTCTTCATTTAACATAATGTCCTTTTTTGCTGCTTCAACACAGCTCAATCAACACAGAAAAAGGTCAAGTGAAATAACAGACAGACAGGGGTTTGCTGTCCATAACACACACACACACCGCAAAATGAGCTAACGTTACGCTAAAAGCGAATTAGCCTTCACCTCAAGCCAGGACTGCGAGCGAGCTGAGCTGCAGTTTATATTTCTAGAAGGTCAACGGGCTCATAGTGATGTTAGTAGTAGTTGACTGGGAGGTGTTTATTATAATTTGGGGAGAGTCCGCTGCCTGATACTTACCTGCTAAACGCTAAGCACTGACTACATGCGCTCTGAATATGCACTGCTGATTGGCTGTTACCGCTCTGTTTGTAACTAATCAGATGGTTGTGTGGGTGGGACAATGCTGGGTGCTGTGTCGAGTACTCTGAGACAGAGGCAGAAGGAAGCAGAGGCGGCTACTTAATATGTTCGTGTGGAAACTCGTTCGGTACACCTCCGAACCGAACCGAAACCCCCGTACCGAAGCGGTTCAATACAAATACACGTACTGTTCGACCCCTAAATGAATACATTTAATAAGAAAGATTATTCCTATATTATTTTCAGTTACGTATAGTTTGACCTTGCGCTTTAAGCCATACAAACAATGCAAAAAATAAAATAAAGTCCAATGGAAAAAAAAAAAAAAAAAAAGATAACTATTTGTGTCGGCCCTGCGATGAGGTGTTCGGGATAGGCTCCAGCGCCCCCAAGAGGGACAAGCGGTAGAAAAATGGATATTTTAAATTTTAAATTAAGCACTTTTATGTCAATTTGTTTTAAAATACAAAAATACATATCAATTGATTGAGACTTTTATTAGTAGATTGCACAGTACAGTACATATTCCGTACAATTGACCACTAAATGGTAACACCCGAATACATTTTTCAACTTGTTTAAGTCGGGGTCCACGTTAATCAATTCACGGTAAATCAATCAACTTAAAGCGGAACTGCACTCTTTTTAGTATTTTGCCCATCATTCACAATCATTATGAAATACATGACAGATGGATTTAAAAAAAAAAAGCCTTCTAAATATTAAATAAATTCGATTTAAAGTCAGTTTACAATGACGCCTAAGGGAGCCGTTCAATTCTGCCTATCGAGCCCCTAAAAACATCCAAACACCCCCTTTAGGAACATGTCTAAGAAGGTTCTCCTTCATCCAGGTCATTGTCATCTCAGTTGATCGCAGCTAGACTGCTTGGTGCGAGCGGCGAAACGTCTTCCAAGACAAACCAATCAGTCCAGGTGCGATCGATTGAATGCCCTGAGATGACCTCCATTAGGGTTTTACATACATGATGTAAGTATATATGTAATGTAGTAACAGGCACAATTATAATAACATTTAATATTTATGTATTTTGATTATTTTAAGCATACGCGATGTGTTAATTTCATAAACGCATCACGTTTGCTTTCGTTTCTTCATCGCTGATTACGCACTGCAGGCTTTATGAGAGCCAACAAATATAATAAAACATCACTTACTGTATAAGGTCCGCTGTCATTAGGATGCAGACTGCTAGGATGTTCATATATTCCCGTTTAAATGAAGAATGTCTCATAATCCTCGCGAAGAAACGGGTTGGGGGTTCGCGGTGGAGGGGCAGGGGAACAAGCACTTTTTGTGTCTTTCTCGCCAGTTTCAGATCCTAAATGGCTGTCAGTGTCCCAACTTGTCGGAATACCTATTCAGACGTCTTCTGTCCAGGTGAGATGCATGATTTATGATCTACAATAAACTTACAGGGAGCAAAGAAGCGAGGCTTGGCTTGTGATCACAGCGCTATAGTTTGTCTGTGTTAGTGATATTGTTATTTAAAGCATTAATACTTAGCTTTTATTCAAGTCACAAAATCGAGTATTGTTGGCACTTTTTGAATGGTTCTTGGATTTTATTGGCAAAATAGTGGAGCTCCGATTGGCTCTGCTGTAAGAACTTTTATTTACGAGTTAGAATGTACAAAAAAAATACCTCCGTTGTCATGTCTTTCATAATAATTGTGACCAACAGGCAAAAAAATAAATAAAAGTGCAGTTCCCTTTAAAAAAAAAAAAAAAATCACACATTTTGTCATTTAATACCATGGGAAAGTTTGTAGTGTAGGGCTTCTATTAGACCTATTAAAAGGGAACTGCACTTTTTGGGGGGAATTTTGCCTATCGTTAACATTCATTGTGGGACAAGAACACATGTATTTTTTTCTTTTTTGTATTCTAATGAAAAAACAAATGCTTGTAAGATGCGGCTAATGGGAGTCCCCTGTGCTACCTTAAGCACTCTAAAACATTTTCAAAAATGAGAACATTCATAGACATCTTCAAAAACCTATATATATATATACATATTTATATACATATACATACATATATATATATATACATACATATACATACATATATATATATATATATATATATACATACATATATACATGTATATATATGTGTGTGTATATATATATATATATATAAATAAATGTGTGTACATATATTTATTCTCATTTATTTTAGTGCACATCACAACGCACTTCCTGCTTCTTATAGAAACATACTGCCCACTTCCAGCAGCAAAAGCCTGTGTTTGCTAATCATGTCAGACTTTTTAATAGATGCCTATTTTTGTACAAATGAGGATTCACAACCTTGTATTTCGGAAGCTGAATATACGAAGGATGAGCTTTTTTTTATGTATTAAAAAAATATATATTTTTGAAGCTGAATATACAGAGGATAAGCTGCTGGTTACAGAAGCTAAGCGAGCATGAAGAGAGGGTGAAACAATGGGAGCAGTCGGAAGCCTAGAGAGTCTGGGCTGGCGTAACTTGACAGTGTAAATGTGGAGCTTAAGGCCAAGGTATGCCGACAGAGTGGCACAAAATGTTATAATGGATGGAAAGGCTTCATGTGTCCGTCTAGCGAGACACTGCTCAAAGAAACTGAATCACAACAAAAGAAACTGTTTACAACAGCTAACAATCTCTGTAGTGCCAAATGAACAACTGTCTAACGGGTAAGTCACTATAATATTATTGATCATGTTACATGCAGCACATCATGCTTGTTAGTACAACTACAGTACATACGCTGCCGAGCTAGGTGTGCACAAACAAAGCTTATACTTTACAGATACTATAATTTGATTGTTAATGTTTTTCAGTCATTACAGATTGGTGTCCTATCGCATTGTGTTGTGTATTACAAACTAAAAAGCCATTGAGCTGTTGTCGCAGAAGTTATAGCTTACCTCTTGCCGTAGCACCGTGAGTGTCTCTTAACAAGGTGATGTGTTACTACACTAGAAAAAAAGTTCCTCAGTGTTTGGTCTTACAATAACAATGTTGCTACAGCTTAGTTATTATACATTATACTGGCTTTTAACCCAGCATGAGACTTTGAACTGTTTTTAACTTTTTGAACTGTTTTTAACTTTTAAACTGTTTTTATCTAACAAACTGTTCTTAGGGTAATTTATATTTGCCTTTTAATTGTGTATTTTTATTTCTGTTTTAAATGTTATTTTTTAGTCTGTCCTTTGCCTCTATTTCTTTGTGGTGTACAGCCCTTTGTTTTTCAACTGTGCTTGTTTTTAAAGGGCTTTATAAATAAAGTTGGTATGGTATGGTATGGTATACAGGTTACGTAACGTAAATTAAGTATTGTTGGCGGTTTTTGGATGCATTTTTTGAATGATTTAGAGGCAGAATGGATTGCATTCATTAGCTGCGTTGCTAACCACCTACAACGAGCCGATTATTACAAGTTAGAATGAAAAAACAAAAACAAAACGTGTTCTTGTCTATCATAAGGATTGTGAACGATAGGCAAAATTCCAAAAAATTACAGTTCCCCTTTAATGTGTAACCAATGTAGTGGTTTGTACATATAAAAATGAAATCAACAAAACATTGTATGTCTATGAAAGAGGATTTTAGGTGTGCTTCGCGGCGTGTTCTTACCAGGATGGTTTGATATGGGAGGCTGAAAGGCAAACTCGTCATGGACAGACCCTGAGGACGAGAGTAAGTTACCGAATAAAAATGTTGAAAGTTTGCAAAAATAGTTTTAAATCTAAAAATTAGCAATCCTTGAGGACTTACAGTAGTGTGCTGGCTGTGGCATGGGAGGGTGGTGCTGGAGGTGGCCGTTGCTGTGGTGTGACGTGTTGGGGCTGAAGCTGCTGTTCCTTGACCAGCTGGTGCTGCCACCTAGAGGAGGGGAAGCTAAGATATATAGGAATCTAGCGTAATCAAAAAATGTTTCACATACCGGTACTTTTTTTTGCAACAGAATTCATGAAACGCTGCAATGTGTATTGCAAGCCAGTAAAGGGGCAATGTCTGCATGTATGTCTTCCAACTTTTCATTATTCCCTGTCTTCTCCAAATGCCTTTTTTGAATACATGTGTTTTATACGGAGGGTCAAATGGGACAAAATTAAACAACTAAATATTCAAATAATTACTTAAATGTGTCAATTATTAATTATAATTGGAATTAAATAAATAAATGGGTCATTTAGAGATGACTGACAAACAGTAATATCGATAATAGCAGTACAAATCCCGATGGTTAGTATTACTGTTTTAAATGAAAAAGATCAAAACAACGTGATTTATAACTGCACTTAGATAAACTCACAGACTGACTGGTGCCAGCTCGCTGGCTTAAATGCTAAAATAAAAACAAGAGACATTAACATCTTTCCCCATTATAAAACAACATACGCCAATCTAAACTTATTTAAACACATATATGAACACATATACACTCACATAAACTCTCCTATTCAAGTAATAATTAAATCATGATATAAATCGATTAATCAAATTAAGATATAATACATCCATAAATGGTAAAATAATTTTATATTAAAATTCATTAATTACATAATTAAATATACTTTTACATTAAATACATTAATGACATATTTTTTTATTTGATTAAATGTTGTCCAATTTGACCCTCCATAGTTTTATACTCTTTATTGGCAAATGCGTTGACATTTTTTGTGTGTACATAAATGGTCAACACATTTTTGTCAGTTAAAAGGAGCCATATGTTATAATTTAATGTCAAGTCATCATTAAATGGCCCTGATATGTCAAAAGGCATTATTAGTAAATCATCTTCTTTTCGAATACCTCTATAACTAATAACAGTATTTCAGCCGGGATATGTTTCAAAATTAGATTTACAGCCCCGAAACCTTGTTATTGTTTTCATTTCGATGCCATGCCCTCTACCGTTTGACCAATTAGAAAGTCTGTGAGTGTGTGACATCCAGGCTGCCAGTTACGCACCGCGCTCTTCGTCGAGCTACTGCCACTGGTGAAGTTACTAAACATGTCAGACCTTAGTAAATCTAAAAGGCGTCGTTACGATCCTCAACTTATGCATGACAAAGCGAGGATTTGTATCAGGGATGCCTTTGAAAGATGGAGACGATTGAAGGCGGAGAAGATGTTTTCATCTGACGCCAAACTCGCTAATTTCCTCCTAGATAGGTAAGTCAGGCATTTACGTTCTCTTATTACTTGTAATAAATGGAAATGGACATTTCGTATGTAAACTATATCGTCCAATAGTCTATGATCTTGTCTAACAAAGCTAGTATGTTCGTGCAACGAATGCTTAGCGTGAAAGTGCTTAGCTCCTAGTGTAAGGTCAATGACACGTCGACATATAGGCTAACGGGGGATATATATGCCCGTTAGCCTGTATGTCGATGTATATTTCAACTGACAGGGCAAAATATATTTCCGACAAATAAAACCTATGCGGATATGGCTAGTGTCAGTGCCTATTTCCTTCTCAATATGCCGATACGCTGAGGAAATGGGTTCCAACCTTAGAACGGCTGTCAACATGGCAATGTGAAACGTATGGAGACAGCCAAATCACATGATAAAATAAATCCTTATTCGTGTAGCCTATAGGCATACATTGGTAGAATGTCTCCTCTTTAGTTTTGGGCATACATAAGGCTGCTGAGCATGCTCTACCTATTTTCACCAGTATAACCGTTGCCAGCGTTGGTTGTAATTTGTTTAGTCTTTGTTTTCTAATAGTACTGACAATAACAATATGATTGCCATTTGTTGTGATATTGTACGCAGGCATGACGTACTTCTTCCTGAAAATAGCCTAATTTGGTATAAAATGTGTTTGTTAGAGATTTGTTATTGACAAAACGCTCGTTTATTCAGCTATTATGATCCCAGTACCTCAACCCCTAGTACAGGGGTCAGCAACCTTCAGCATACAAAGAGCCATTTGAGCCCATTTCCCCCAAATAAAACCCACCCAGGCCCGCAAATTCTGTGCGATTCCTAAAATGACGATAACACCACTTATAGTTTCGTTACAATTATGCTATAGAATTTATGAAATCAAAGACTTGACAAACAACGACTCACATTTTATTTCTGGGCATAACGAAGCAAATCACCGAATTATTTTGAACAAAAAATACACCGGTCCTTCCCTTATTAATGAATAAAGAAAAAAATCAACTTGTTCCAATATTCTGAGGGCATACAACTGTGGCATATTTAATTTGACTAAAAAGGGAAAACAACAACTTTGTCATCAGTAAAAGCAAATTAATCTGCCTATGAATCATTTAATGTTCTATTTTCATCAGAAATGTTGCTTTTTATTATCCTTCCATTGCTATCTTACCAGGAGTTGACCGCTAAAAACAATACAATTGCTTGGAAGCAAGAGATGATGCATAGAGGCTGTGACGTAAATTTCGATCGACAATATACTAAAATGTGTTATTTTCATATGACAAGATCAGAGAACTCTCCAAAACAGCAACTGTTAAAATAAAATAAACTACCGGTAACTAAATTAAATAAAATCCAAAACAGCAACTGTTAAAATAGAATAAACTAACTAAATTAAATCAAATCCAAAACAGCAACTGTTAAAATAGAGTAAACTAACTAAATTTAATTAAATCAATTAAGTAGCCATTATTTGTTGATATTGTGTTTCAAAGTCAAAGGGAGCCACGGCGTCGGCATGAAAGAGCCACATGCGGCTCCAGAGCCGCTGGTTGCAGACCCCTGCCCTAGTAAGAGGCAGTGGAAGTTTCTTGAAGTAGCCCAGTCGATCGAGCTGAATCAGGCTGCGTATCTGCCAACCTCAGTCAGGGAGAGAGGGAGGGGACTACAGAATTTTGACCGTGATTGCAGTATCAATTCTGGCCACATTACTACATATGGCACATTTAAAATTGATCTTTTCCTTTAGTTAAATTAACTAATTCAAGTATTTACGGCCAATATTGACACAGTAACGCGATGATGAGAAGTATAAAAAAAAAAGTCTTACTGCCCGATCCTGTGGCAACCGTAGGGAAAGACGAAGTGGACGCCTCAGCAGGAGGGAGCATGCTGGCGGGGGCGAACAAATCAGAGGGTCCTGGGGGGCCACCGGCTGGAGGGTGCTGGACGGTCTGCATGGAGCGCCCCTCCTCGATGGCAGGCAGGCTCTGTTGTCCGTCAAAATCGAGCTCATCTTTGACCATCATTGCCGAGCCAGGCCTAGAGCCGGTTAGATTCAGTCCTGATATATCTAGTGGAAGGCGAGAGAAGTGTAAACAGAAGTGAATACAGACATACAGATAAATGAACAGTGCCCCAGCATAGTACCCTGAGGCTCACCTATGCCAGGAGAGACCACCCTCTCATAGTGGTAGGGGTTGACACACACGCTGTCACACTTAAGGTCGAAGGCAAACTGGCAATATTTGACGTGCTTCAGTTCATTCTTGTGTAGGTCGGGCCAACGCCACAGCTTGGCATAAACAACGTGTGGGAAACCTTTACGACCAGCCACCTGGAAGCAACGCGACACACAATCACTTCCTCTTCGGATCTCACGGTGCTGCCTTCATATGCATCACTTTTGGGAGTTCTCATCGACAGTTTTTCATATAATAAGTTGGAATTCAAAAATATATACATTATATTTGGCAGATTAATGATTTTTTTCATTTTTTATTACAATTCTAAATTTAATCATGTTCCAATAAAAATAGTTATACAATTACATAATATTTAGTATTGTAATAATCATTAAAAAAAATATTATACCATATAATTTAAGAAATAGGCTAATTTGTGTTTAAAAAAATATACATGAACATTTTAGTGGCATGCAAATTAGTTTAAAAATCATCTTTATATATAACAAGAATAAACCATTTTAATGTCTGTAAAATGTTATCCTAATCATTACATTTTTAAAAATGTTTTGATGACAACATATATTTTTAAAAGGTATAAAAAAAGAAGTCAAAATATGTACTACATTATAATCCCAATTATTAGCGATTAAACTTTAAAATATCGGATCTCTGTAAAACTATATTCAGTTTAAAAGATTAAAAACTACAAAAATATAATAAAAAATACTTATCCTATGTTCAAAAAACATTTAACATTTTAATTAGCCTTGAAAAACAAAAACAAAAAGGCATTCTAATAAAAACACAGCATTTTAATTAGCCTTTTTAAAACAAAAACAAAAAAGGCATTCTAATAAAAAACTAAGTACCGGTACTAAGTTGGAATTCAAAAATATATACATTATATTTTGCAGATTAATGATTTTTTTTCATTTTTTATTACAATTCTAAATTTAATCATGTTTCAATAAAAATAGTTATACAATTACATAATATTTAGTATGGTAATAATCATTAAAACAATTATTATACCATATCATTTAAGAAAGAGGCTAATTTGTGTTTAAAAAAAAAAAAACATTACACCACAATGTTAATTTAGTGGCATGCAAATTACAGCTTAAAAATCATCTTTATAAATAACAAGAATAAACCATTTTAATGTCTGTAAAATGTTATCCAAATCATTACATTTTTAAAAATGTTTTGATGACATATATTTTTAAAAGGTATAAAAAAAATTATGTCAAAATATGCACTACATTATAATCCCCAATTTATTAGCGATTAAACTTTAAAATATCGGATCTCTGTAAAACTATATTCAGTTTAAAAGATTAAAAACTATAAAAATATAATAAAAAAATACTTGTATATATTTAATGATTAAAAATATCCTATATTCAAAAAACATTTAACATTTTAATTAACCTTTAAAAACAAAAACAAAAGGCATTCTAATAAAAACACAGCATTTTAATTAGCCTTTTTAAAACCAAAACAAAAAAGGCATTCTAAAAAACCCCCAACTAAGTAAGCATAAATTAAAATTTAAAATGCGTCATATTCTTCCTAATATTCCATATGTCCTCCTCCAACCTCCGAGGACAAAGCTACGAACTATGGGAGACCGGGCTTTCTGCTCCGCCGCTCCCAGTCAGTGGAATGCTCTCCCTGACCACCTGAGGGCACCACGGACTGTGGATGCTTTTATAAAAGGCTTAAAAGCCCTTCTTTTTAAAAAAAAAAAAGAGCGTTTTTATAGATATATGCATGCTAGTTCTAGCTATTAGGCTGTTCTATTTTTTATTTTTTTTTAATTTTTTTAATTATCTTTTTATTATTATTATTTTTTCCAATACACTGTAGCACTTTGAGGTTGTTTGCTCAATGTAAAGTGCTTTTTACAAATAAAATCTATTATTATTATTATATTCAATTTAATTTAAAATTGTGTGTCAGAAGGTGTAATGTCAAATCCAGGTTGTACGTTTGTCAATTAAATAATGCAATTGAAAAAACTTTTTAAAATCAGGCTCCTCCTAAATCTAATCTTAACTAATTTTAGTTGTATTACTTATGTAAAATGTTATGACATTTTTTCTCAGATCCAGACACAGTCAGCTAAATACTTATTTCTTAGATTGTAGTTTTTCCACACATTCATCTCACTGTTTATGCCTTGACAGAGGTCAGCGCTCTGTTTTAGGAGGCTTCACCCAACCTGCAGTCGTCCATCCAGCGTCCTTGGGATGGTCACGCACTTGCTGGGATGGGCGCCGTTGGTGGTGATGGCGGTGATGAGTGAGTCGAGTTCGTCCTTCTTCTCCTTGAGTTTTTTCACCAGGCTCTCGATGGCCCGCTTGGCGAAGCTCTCGCTCTCACCACCCTGCCTGTGACACATCAGGCTGTGGACAATGCTCAGGCAGGCGTCGTTGCTGGTGGGCGTGTTGGCGATGGACATGATGGCTGCACGTTGGTCGTTGAAAGGGTTAGGAGTATGGGGGGGAGCGCTTTTTGGAGTGGAGCCGGGCAGGCGTCTTCACCCAGTGAAACACACCATTAGGACACTGTGGGCAGAGAGGATGTTTAAAGGGGAACTGCAATTTTGGGGGGAATTTTCCCTATCATTACCAATCCTTTTCTTTTTTTAAGCATTTTAACTCATACATAAACTAACAACGGAGTCAATGTTAGTCGCCTATAAAGCACTCATCCAACACCTCCATCATCATTTTATATACAGACTAAGTATATACGTAATGTAGTAACCAGCACATTCATAATAACATATATAATTGGAATTTGTATACACATTTTATAGATACTTCACAATGTTCGCTATGTCCTTCAACAACAACAACAACACTGCTAATTATGGCAGACTTCATGAGAGCCAACAAAGACTACTTGGGGACAAATGAGGATCCAAAATATTATGTTTTTTAGAAGCTCTGTGAATAACGGAACCAGTTTTAGTGAAACAAGAAATACAAACCACCAACACAATAAAACGACGACTTACTGTACAATGTCTGCTCTCCCTGGGATCCCTACTGATGGGATGTTATTAAATACCGTTTAAACGGAAGAAGTAATCAAAATACCAACGAAGGGTTCCAAGAAAACGTTGCCGCAGACAAGCGTCTTTTTGAGTCTTTCTATCTATCCCCGGGTATAAATTGGGATGTCCCAGATAAACAACTTCTCAATTTATGGCTACAACCTTCTATTATCCAAGTGAAAGGCATTATTCATAATCTAGAATTAACTTTCACCAATTCAGAGGCGATCACGATGCAGTAGCTCAGTATGTCAACACCTGCAAACGATCTACCTCTCTGTGATCACGACACATAATGTCGCTAATAATAATAAATAAATGATAAATGGGTTATACTTGTATAGCGCTTTTCTACCTTCAAGGTACTCAAAGCGCTTTGACAGTATTTCCACATTCACCCATTCACACACACATTCACACACTGATGGCGGGAGCTGCCATGCAAGGCGCTAACCAGCAGCCATCAGGAGCAAGGGGTGAAGTGTCTTGCCCAAGGACACAACGGACGTAACTAGGATGGTAGAAGGTGGGGATTGAACCCCAGTAACCAGCAACCCTTCGATTGCTGGCACGGCCACTCTACCAACTTCGCCACGCTTGGTTAATATTCAGGTCACAAGATGTTAATTAGGGCTGCAAGAACTAATCGATTAAATCGATTCTAAAAATAGTTGGCGATTAATTTAGTCATCGAATCGTTGGATCTATGCTATACGCATAGGCAATTATTTAAATTTTTTAATAAACCTTTATTTATATACTGCAACATGTACAAACAGCTGAGAAACAATAATCAAAATAAGTATGGTGCCAGTATGCTGTTTTTTTTCTTCAATAAAATACTGGAAAGGATAGAAATGTAGTTTGTCTCTTTTATCCGAGTATTAATCGATTAATTGAAATAATAATCGACAGATTAATCGATTATCAAATTAATCGTTAGTTGCAGCCCTAATGTTAATGGTGTATTTTTGGCGATTTTTGGATGCATATTTAGAGTGATTTGGAGGGAGAATAGATTACTCCCATTTAGAGATGTCCGATAATATCGAACTGCCGATATTATCGGCCGATAAATGCTTTAAATTGTAATATCGGAAATGATCTGTATCAGTTTCAAAAAGTAAAATTTATGACTTTTTTTTAAACGCCGCTGTACGTAGTGGTACACGGACGTAGGGAGAAGTACAAAGCGCCAATAAACCTTAAAAGGCACTGCCTTTGCGTGCCGGACCAATCACATAATATCTACGGCTTTTCACACACACAAGTGAATGCAAGGCATACTTGGTCAACAGCCATACAGGTCACACTGAGGGTGGCCGTATAAACAACTTTAACACTGTTACAAATAAGTGTCACACTGTAAACCCACACCAAACAAGAATGACAAACACATTTCGGGAGAACATTCGCACCGTAACACAACAGAACAAATACCCAGAACCCCATGCAGCACTAACTCTACCGGGACACTACAATATACCCCCCCCACTATCCCCTACCCCTGGCCCCTCAACCTTCTCATGCTTTCTCAGGGAGAGCATGTCCCAAATTCCAAGCTGCTGTTTTGAGACATGTTAAAAAAAATAATGCACTTTGTGACTTCAATAATAAATATGGCAGTGCCATGTTGGCATTTGTTTTCCATAACTTGAGTTGATTTATTTTGGAAAACCTTGTTACATTGTTTAATGCATCCAGCAGGGCATCACAACAAATTTAAGCATAATAATGTGTTAATTTCACGACTGTATATATCGGTATCAGTTGATATCGGCAAAAAAGCCATTATCGGACATCTCTACTCCCATTACCAGCATTGCAAGCCAACTCGAACAAGCCGATTATTACAAATCAGAATGCAACAAAAAAAAAACAAGACGTGTTCTTGTCTCTCATAAGGATTATGACTGATTGGGAAAATTCTCATGTCACATAATATTTGTAAAAAGTATAGTAAAATAAACCCTAATTTCGCTTGACGGAAGTGACCACCACTGCTTTTCAAAATAAATGTCTCTTCCTAGCCACATCAAGCCATTATATTGCTGAATGCGTCAATTCACACAAGTTCGACTCCTTAAGTCAATCATAACATACACAACAGGTAATATCCATGTGTATGTTTGTTAGGGACAATCTCTACGTGCGTTATGAAGATAAACAGCCACACTCTAACCGGAAACAGTACCCCTAGCATACTGCCTGAAAACATCAACAGCGCTTGCTAGCAACCACAGTAAGCTAATTAGACGTAAGTAGGCATGGTCTTACTTTTAATTTAAAACAGCTATTGGTTACCTTGTGTGAATACCATACATATTATTTATTTCCGGATTTGTACGTGACTGGTGGGTCAATTATATAAGCTTCCAGCACTTTCCGTTACCTGACGCTAGCTGCTGGTGTCGGGGCTCGCATTTGCTTCTTCCTCGTCGTTCACTTCCGGAATGTTCCTCGGTTCAAGCACCGTACAATTGAATTGGTGATTATAAATCACATGGCGACGAAGAACAGCGCTATTAGGTCATTAGAAGTGCAATAAAATATGTGTAAGGCTGCTCATATCTCAGCTAGGCTGGTGAGTTCTCGTCCAGAGCATTCCCTTCTTCGTCTTCTTCTTTTTTTCCTCACAGTGTTTAGAAGGCAATTCATCTGGCGCCACACTGCCACCCTTTGACATAGAGTGGAACAGCAGACTACGCCCCCTTTAGATGTCAAAGGAATTACTTTATTACACCAATAACATAATGTTCACATTACAGTAATATTGTTTATTGATATTGCTGGCTTCCAAAGACTCAGTGTCCATCCTTTCATCCATTTTCTTCCGCTTATAAAGTTAAAGTAAAAAAGTTAAAGTACCAACACACTAGGTGTGGTGAGATTATCCTCTGCATTTGACCCATCACCCTCACCTACTGGGAGGTGAGGGGAGCAGTGAGCAGAAGCGGTGATTTAACCCCCAATTCCAACCCTTGATGCTGAGTGCCAAGCACGGAGGTAATGGGTCCCATTTTTATAGTCTTTGGTATGACTCGGCTGGGGTTTGAACTCACCACCTACCCATCTCAGGGCGGACCATACTTGCCAACCCTCCTGATTTTCCCGGGAGACTCCCGAATTTCAGTGCCCTTCTCGAAAATCTCCCGGGGCAACCATTCTCCCGAATTTCTCCCGATTTCCACCCGGACAACAATATTGGGGGCGTGCCTTAAAGGCACTGCCTTTAGTGTCCTCTACAACCTGTCGCCACGTCCAAGAGCGCACCTGCGCGTGTCAGTCCTGCTGCAGCCAGCAGCTGCAGTCAATCACCGGTAATCAGCACACTTGAAGTTGATCAGAGGTCCTGCCTTCAAAAGCCTGCACAACCTGCTATCCCGGGCCGGAACGTAGCCATCCGTTTGTGTACACTTTTCCTCCATACAAACAGCGTGTCAGCCCAGTCACGTAATATATGCGGCTTTAACACACACATAAGTGAATGCAAGCATACTTGATCAACAGCCATACATGTCACACTGAGGGTGGCCGTGTAAACAACTTTAACACTGTTACAAATATGCACCACACTGTGAACCCACACCAAACAAAAATGACAAACATATTTCGGGAGAACATCCGCACCGTAACACAACATAAACACAACAGAACAAATACCCAGAACCCCTTGCAGCACTAACTCTTCCGGGATGCTACAATATACACCCCCCCGCTACCACCAAACCCCGCCCCCCCCAAACCTGCCCATCGTAAATCAACTCTGTGACTGTAGAACACAAGAGACATAAAATACATGTAAAGAAAAAAAACTCCAACAAATTAGAAATTAAGAATTGATACAGCACAAATATGGTTGCACCATACACAGAGAAACAACCAAACAAAACACCATTTCAACACCCATATACACTGTGCTGGCCACTGCGGTGCTCGGCGCCAGGAGAGCTGACTCCGTCCTAGGCTGCCCATCAGCTCTCTGCCAATGTCCATTTCCGTCCATGGAGACCGGAGGTGCAGTAATGTAACAACAAATTTAAAACAAATGCTTCTTTCAGTTATCATTCATATATTGACTGGCAAAAGTGTGGCATGAAATTTACAACGCACCTAAAACTGTTTTTTATATATTTTTTTTTCAAAGGTTAATATAACTGTAAAAAATGTACTTTTAGGGTCTTCAAATGTATTCTAGGTCAAGGACCCCCAAACTGATAGAGAGATGGAGCGGGGGACCCCTTACCTACATACAGTGCATTACAGTGTTATGTTTACAGGGAGAGTAGACGGCACAGACCACAAGGGGATGTAGTAGCTCTATTTTATTATATATAAAATTACTATATATATATATATATATTTATATATAATAATAAATAATAATATAATAAACTCCGGGCAGTGCATGTGCCTCACAATACGAAGGTCTTGAGTTATCCTGAGTTCAATCCCGGGCTCGGGATCTTTCTGTGTGGAGTTTGCATGTTCTCCCGTGACTGCGTGGGTACGCTCCGGGTACTCCGGCTTCCTCCCACCTCCAAAGACATGCACCTGGGGATAGGTTGATTGGCAACACTAAATTGGCCCTTGTGTGTGAATGTGAGTGTGAATGTTGTCTGTCTATCTGTGTTGGCCCTGTGATGAGGTGACGACTTGTCCAGGGTGTACCCCGCCTTCCACCCGAATGCAGCTGAGATAGGCTCCAGAACCCCCCTCGATCCCAAAAGGGACATGCGGTAGGAAATGGATGGATGGATACAAAATATGATGGATGAAAGCAGTTAACTGTATATAACATTGCATAAAAAAATACAAAAAGCCCTATTGTGGCTTATTCATTTAACCCAAGACAAATATTTCATGCAAAAACAATGTCAGCCTTTATTTTTATTGGTCTCAGGAGGATAAGTTGCATCCATCCATCCATTTTCTACCGCTTGTCCTTTTCGGAGTGGCGGGGGGGTGCTGGAGCCTATCTCAGCTGATAAGTTATTTTAAATTTTTTACAATTATTTTAAACTTAATGTAATTGGATATTTTAGAAGGAACAAATATACGCAGACTTGCTCGAAAAAAATAGAGGTAATTTAAGAAAATAGGGGGACATTTTGTTTAATTTTCATACTGTGTAGTTCTCATATTGACCAGTAGGGTGCAGTGAGCACCAGTATATTGCCGTGTAAAGTTCAGAATGGTCAAGTCACATGAAAATGATGGAATAGGTGCATTTATGAAACTGTGCTTTGATTTTTTACATCAGTAAATCTAGCAGTTGTATGAATGACATACAAATTGTTTATTTAAAAAAATATGAACCCCCCCCCCCCCCAAAAAACAAACAAAAGGCAAGTCTTCATTGTAAATAATGTAAATAATTCAATGTATATACTCTGATGATTAACTTGTGTGATGACTGTATTATGCTGATAGTATATATTTGTACCATGAATTGATTACACAAGTCTCTAATGAGTTCAATAAATTCTTTATAGAATCTGTCAAAAACCTTTCCTCGGGTTTCTCTTGTATGACTAATGATGACCAAACAACAGACATACCTGATGAACAAGACAGCTCATTTCAGCTCAAGGAGGTTAGTCAGACAACTGTCCTAAATGTCATACATGACCTAAACATCACATACTCAAAGGGTATTTATAACCTAGACACAGCTTTTCTTAAAAAATATAGCGGCATCCTTATACAGCCTCTTACCCGTCTTATTAATATTTCCATTAAAACTGGGCAATTCCCAGATGGATGGAAAACTGCACAGGTAATACCACTTTTAAAATCTGGTGATGCTGGAATGACATCTAACTATAGACCTATCAGCCTTCTTCCAGTTTTCTCTAAAGTCCTGGAGAAGATTGTTTCGGAACAACTAATGCACCACCTTGAGACAAATCACTATTTGACTCCCCTGCAATTCGTATTCAGACGTAACCATTCTACAGAATCTGCCACTTGTTTTTTAACTGAAAAGATCAAATATTCTCTTGACAAAGGACAGGTGGTCGGTGCAGTATTTCTAGACTTAAAAAAAGCATTTGATACAGTCAATCATGACATTTTAATTTCAAAACTAACTAAATTCAATTTATCCAAACAGTCATTGTCCTGGTTTGAGTCATATCTAAAGGGCCGTGAACAATGTGTCACCATTAATAATGTAAGATCTTCCTTCCGCAAAATAGAAACAGGGATACCTCAGGGTAGTGTCTTGGGACCGATACTATTCAGTCTATACATCAATGACCTACCAGATGTATGCACAGATATAGATTTACAGATGTATGCGGATGATACAGTGGTATATACATCAGGTAAGACCTGTACTCTAGTTGCTGAGAAGTTAAATGCTAAATTAGACAAAATAGCATCTTGGCTGGCAACATCCTGTTTAACCTTAAACACTAAAAAGACTAACTCTGTCTGCTTCTCCATAAAAAAGCTACCTCAAACAAACCTGAATATAAAAAATAATGAGGAGCTCATTGAACAAGTACCTGAAGTCAAATATTTGGGCATAATCAAAGACTATCAGCTGAATTTTAAAAGTCACATTAAGAAAATGTGTAAAGACCTGAAGGCAAACCTAGGCTGTTTGAAGATTATAAGACACTGCTTAACTCTTAGCTGTGCTTTTACTTTTATGAATGCAATGATTCTTTCACACATACTGTATCTTATGGCTTAACCAGAGGTGGGTAGAGTAGCCAGAAATTGTACTCAAGTAAGAGTACTGTTACTTTAGAGATTTATTACTCAAGTAAAAGTAATGAGTAGTCACCCAAATATTTACTTGAGTAAAAGTAAAAAGTATGTTGTGAAAAAACTACTCAAGTACTGAGTAACTGATGAGTAACATACACACACATATCATATATATATATATATATATATATATATATATATATATATATATATATACACATATATACACATACATTGATATATACAGTATATCATTTATATTTATTTATTTTGCCGTTTTTGTTTACATGTTAAAGGTGTTTTAATGAATATACATGCATGTTTAACACATATAGATTCCTTTCTTTCATGTTGACAAGAATATAAGTTGGTGTATTACCTGATTCTGATGACTTGCATTGATTGTAATCAGACAGCAGTGCTTAACGTCCACGTTTTCAAATGCAGGAGAAAAAAAGTTCCTCCTTTCTGTCTAATACCACATGAAAGTGGTTGGTTTTTGGTATCTTATTTGTCCAGCTTCCATATTCGTTTTCACACACTTTACAAGAAATACATTGGCGGCAAATTCCGTAGCTTGCTAGCTTGTTTGCGCTGGCTTTCGGAGACTCTTATTTTGAAAGCGCAGGCGCGATGGAGCGGCACTTTTATTGTGAAGACAGGAACTGTGCAGTCAGTCTTTAGGCTTGTGACGGGATGTACGTTTGAAATAAAAAAGTGTCTTTTTTCCTTCACACTTTTGATTGATTGATTGAAACTTGTATTAGTAGATTGCACAGTACAGTACATATTCCGTACAATTGACCACTAAATAGTAACACCCCAATAAGTTTTTCAACTTTTTAAAGTCAGGTCATGTGACCGCCTGGCTATGTTTGATTGGTCCAACGTCACCAGTGACTGCATCTGATTGGTGGAACGGAGTCAAACGTCACTAGTGACTGCATTTTATTGGTGGAACAGAGTGAAACGTCACCAGTAACGCAGGCACTTTGAAGGTCTGTCTGACAGACCAAAACAAACAAAGCGTGCATTAACAGATCGATAAAAATTAGTAGCGAGTAGCGAGCTGAATGTAGATAAAAGTAGCGGAGTAAAAGTAGCGTTTCTTCTCTATAAATATACTCAAGTAAAAGTAAAAGTAAGTTGCATTAAAACTACTCTTAGAAGTACAATTTATCCCAAAAGTTACTCAAGTAATGTAGCGCGTTACTACCCACCTCTGGGCTTAACTACATGGTCCCAGGCACACCAGTCATCAATCAAGACCATTGAGTGTCTTTATAACCCATACTTGCCAACCCTCCCGGATTTTCCGAGAGACTCCCGAAATTCAGCGCCTCTCCCGAAAACCTCCCGGGACAAATTTTCTCCCGAAAATCTCCCGAAATTCAGGCGGACTCAGGTCCATGAGGACCTGAGTCCGCTAACCTACAATATAACCAGCATACCTGCCCAATCACGTTATAACTGTAGAATGATGGAGGGCGAGTTCTTGGTTTCTTATGTGGGTTTATTGTTAGGCAGTTTCATTATCGTCCTCCCAGCGCGGCAACAACACACAACAACAGCAGTCACGTTTTTATATACCGTAAAGCAGTTCGTCTGCCGTAAACAGCAATGTTGCGACACTCTTAAACAGGACAATACTGCCATCTAGTGCATTTGATGAAAGCACTTTTGTGCGTGCCACACAGCAATGCATCATCAGAGTTCAGCATGGTCAGAAAAATAGTGACAGAGAATAGAACAAGGATGGACAATTCAACCCTTAACTCAACAATAAGTAGATGAGTGGTATGTGTGTGTATATGTGTAAATAAATGAACACTGAAATTCAAGTATTTATTTTATATATATATATATATATATATATATAATAATAAAATTAATATATATATATACACGTATATATATATATATATATATATATATATATATATATATATATATATATATATATATATATATATATATATATATATATATGTATGTGTGGGGGAAAAAAATCACAAGACTATTTCATCTCTACAGGCCTGTTTCATGAGGGGGGTACCCTCAATCGTCAGGAGATTGAGGGTACCCCCCTCATGAAACAGGCCTGTAGAGATGAAATAGTCTTGTGATTTTTTTTCCCCACACATACATATATTGCGCTCTACTACGGTATCGAGCACTATTTTTTGGATAACCTTATTAAGACATATATATATATATATATATATATATATATATATATATATATATATATATATAATAAAGTATATATATATACACATATATATATATATATATATATATATATATAGCTAGAATTCACTGAACGTCAAGTATTTGTTATATATATATATATATATATATATATATATATATATATATATATATACATATACATATATATATATATATATATATATATATATATGAAATACTTAACTTGGTGAATTCTAGCTGTAAATATACTCCTCCCCTTTTAGTCACGCCCCCAACCACGCCCCCTCACACCCCGACCACGCCCACCCCCACCCCCCTCCCCCCACCTCCCGAAATCGGAGGTCTCAAGGTTGGCAAGTATGTTATAACCGCACCTTGAAAGTTCTAGACAAGAAGAGTATACGATATCATCATTGCCAAATTTTAACCAAATACAATATTTTAAGTTTTACCAATTTTATTTTGTTACACACAGTCAAACTGGTTTTTAAATGCTTGGATAACTCTGCTCCCCAATTGCTCTGCAAGGCAATTACAAGACTGCAAAGTGGTACCAGATCTACCACCCAAGCAATGTCAAAGGGCAACTGTTGTGTTCCATTTCGTAGGACATCTTTTGCCCAAACTGCCTTTTCAATAAAAGGACCACAACTATGGAACTCTCTACCGGACACTTTGAAAAGTATACCTGCTAGAGATGCGCGGTTTGCGGACACAACCGCGGAGTCCGCGGATTATCCGCGTATCGGGCGGTTGAAATAAAAAAAAAAAAGATTTTATCCGCGGGTCGGGTCGGGCGGTTGAAATAAAAAAAAATTAGATTTTAAATAGATTCAGGCGGGTGGCAGTTAAACCAATTCGGAAATATATATACATAGTTAAATGTTGTTACCCACATACGAAAAACGAGCAGGCACCTGCAGCATATGCCACAACAGAAGAAGAAGAAAAAAGAGATGGACACTTTTACGGAGCGGAGAAGGGACGCCTCGCCGGGGTCCGGGACCGAGGCCCCTTCCCCCGAGAGGGCCCCACCGGGAGCCGTAGCTGAGGTGATCCGCGAGAAGGGCCTGACGCACGTCCAGGGTCACCACCGCGCCCACCGCACCGACACCCCGCCTCGTCCGCCTTCGCCGCGGCCGGCGTCACGCGCAGGAGGTAAGCAGCTTACCTGCCCGCCACCCCTGTGGCCGGGGGCTCGTAACAGGGGTCACTCCGCGCGCTCCGCCCTCTCAGCTTACCTGCCCGCCACCCGCGGTGGACGGTGGCCATGGAAGTCGGAACCCGCTAAGGAGTGTGTAACAACCCACCTGCCGAATCAACTAGCCCTGAAAATGGATGGCGCTGGAGCGTCGGGCCCATACCCGGCCGTCGCCGGCAGCGAGAGCCGCGAGGGCTAGGCCGCGACGAGTAGGATGTCCGCCGCGGTGCGCGCTGAAGCCTCGGGCGCGAGCCCGGGTGGAGCAGCCGCGGGTGCGAGGGACATCGCACCTCCACGCGCTTGGAGGTGCGCTCAGCGCGGCTCCCAGATGATTGCGCACTGGTGTCTCCTTTCTTTAACAGGCAAAAGCTTTATAACCTCACTAATGCCTTGCATCGTCTATATTAGATATATAACAACGGGCGGGTGCGGGCGGGTGCAGTTCTGATTAAATGTTAGATCGGGTGGATGGCGGATGGTTGACGACTTTTGTGATGCGGTTGCGGATGAAATAATTGCCTATCCGCGCATCTCTAATACCTGCACTTGTCACTTTCAAAAAACAAACAAAATTGTGGCTAGTTGAGCAACAATCTTGTTCCCATGTTTAGTTTTTTACTAATTTTTACTAATTGGTTTTTATCTAGTCTGCACTTTGTCTGTGTTATTATTATTATTATTGGCTTTTAACTCTAGTTTGCACTTTGTCTATATTATTACTATTATCATTATTATCGACTCATTCAATTTTTTATTTTCCTATTTTAGTGATGTTGGATCTGTGTTGTTGTTGTTGGGGACAAGTGTTATAAATTAGCTTTGGCTACAAACACTATGATGCATACATTGGATAACTGTTTCAGATGTCTATGTTTTTGTATCTGTCCCTATTTCAAATAAACCTTTATAATAATAATAATAAAATTAACGTGAACCCCGACTAAAACAAGTTGAAAAACTTATTCGGGTGTTACCATTTAGTGGTCAATTCTACGGAATATGTACTGTTCTGTGTAATCTACTAATAAAAGTTTCAATCAATCAATCAATCAATCAATCAATCTTTAATTGAAATGCATTGTTAGATGTCTCCAAATGTGTCTGTGGTTGACCTCATGATCGTGATTTACCTATTTTGCACATCCAGGTGTGCCTTCCTGCGACAGTAGGTGTGCTATGTGAATATCAGATGGAAATATGGGTGATCACACTTTACACCTGGAGGTGATCACACACATCTGGCACAAGTCAGGTAAATTCTTGCTGCTACCACTTTTCATGCTGTTTATGGACATAGCAGCAGCAGCAGTGAGCTTTCACATCATGTGGAGTGTTTAGCACAGGGGTGGGCAATTAATTTTTACCGGGGGCCGAATGAGCAACCCGAGCACTGCTGGAGGGCCACATCGACAATATTTCAATTACATTTTGCTCAATATTATTTTTGATATACCGTAAGATAAATAATAATAATAATTAATAATAATAATAAGAATTTCATTTACCTAACTTAACTTTATACAAAAGTAGATTGCTTTTGATGGTTTTATTTGTAACACTGTCTTACACAACACTTCCTGATGTATAATACAATGCAAAAATGTCAATTTCTGCACAGGGTTAATTTCTGTCACTTCATCCTGCATCCTCTTTAAAAGTCCAACATTTTCCCCATCAGGTTTGGACAACCATCTGTTGTCACACCTGCCAGCTTGTCCCATTTCAGTCCTAACATGTCCAAACACGCATTTTACCTATGTGAACAAGTCATTACCTGTGGTTGTCCCTTTTAATTGACTGCATGGCTGCCAGCTCCTCCGTGATTTAAAAGTCTGCAGTTATACCACGTAAGAAGATGAGCAGCTGGGCGGTGTCACGTACATCGCAGCTCTCATCCAAAGCCAGCGAAAAACAGTCAAAGTCGGCCGTTCTGTTCTACAGCTGAAGCTCCAAGTTTCCAGCGATGATCTCAACCCGCCTCGTTACAGTGCGTCGGGAGAGTGACACGTTCTCAAATGCGCCCCTCTTCTCCGGGCATATCAGTCCAATAAGCACTCCTTAATAAACTCTCTGTCAGAAAACGCTTTACTTTTTCTGGCGATTTTGTGAGAAATGACGAAACTTGTCCTGACGGCTGCATCTCTGGGGGGGTGAAATTTGGCAAAAAGTCCTTGTTGGGTTTGCCGTTTTACTATCAACGCATCAGCCTCCCCGGCGCGCTCTTCATCGGACAGATTCCGGTATTTTTCCTCGTGCTTTGTCGTGTAGTGGCGATTCACATTATATTCTTTAAACACAGCAACCTGTGTACCACAAATTAAGCACACGGCTTTACCTTTAATTTCTGTAAAGAAATACTTGGCAGTCCATGTCTTGTTGAAAACCCGGCATTCGTCATCAACTTTTCTTTTTTTAGCGTGAGCTGACATCTCGGGGGTAGCCGGGCATCACTTGTCGCTGTGCACCTTCACTCACAGGTTACACACGGACATACGTCCATAAATAACACTTTTCAAAATAAAAGCAGCACAGTTGTATTGCACGCACGACATAGATGTTTTTAAAAATGTATTTAGTTTTTTGTGATTGCCGCTGTTCACATTCACTCACAATCACGCACACGCATACATCATACTTGCCAACCCTCCCGGATTTTCCGGGAGACTCCCGAAATTCAGCGCCTCTCCCGAAAACCTCCCGGGACAAATTTTCTCCCGAAAATCTCCCGAAATTCAGGCGGAGCTGGAGGCCACGCCCCCTCCAGCTCCATGCGGACTTGAGTGACGTGTTGACAGCTTGTTCTCACGTCCGCTTTCCCACCATATAAACAGCTAATGATCGAGGGTGAGTTCTTGGTTTCTTATGTGTTTATTGTTAGGCAGTTTCATTAACGTCCTCCCAGCGCGGTAACAACACACAACAACAGCAGTCAAGTTTTCGTCCCCCGTAAAGCAGTTCGTCTGCTGTAAACAGCAATGTTGTGACACTTTTAAACAGGACAATACTGCCATCTACTGTACATGCATATGTGACCCACCCATAATGTGTCACATTTTTGTGTTGATTTATTTATTTTATTTTGTAGTTTGAATTCGTTTTTGGAGCTGTCATTACAGATTTATCAGTATTCACATTGGTCAGTAGGGGGCAGTAGGGCGTTTCTTCCCAATTGAATGCTATCACCTGCAGACCGGAGGTGTCTTGTCATTCTGATGAGCGCGACCAGTCTGTGAACAATTGAAACGTCCTGTGTGCTTTTTCCTCCTGTATAACAGGTTAGTTTTGGTAAATCAACTCACTGAATAATATCCATGTGATCTTTATAAGTTTAAGTACACATTCTGATGGTGGAGCCTAACTCTAAAGTGTTTGTGAGTTGTAGTTTGTATTTGTGAATGAATCCAGTGCACAGCTGCAGTAATCAATACAAAATGGTGACGTGAGTGCGCAATGTTTATATAGGAACTTCTGATCCTAATTCAGACTCCCAAATTAGAGCTCCCGTTTTCTTATTGATTTTATAATGTATATTTGTTTAATGTGTGTGTTCTGAAATAGTGACAGAGAATAGAACAAGGATGGACAATTCAACCCTTAACTCAACAATGAGTAGATGAGTGTTATGTGTGTGTAAATGTGTAAATAAATGAACACTGAAATTCAAGTATTTATTTTATTTATTTATTTATATATATATATACATATATATATATATATATATATATATATATATATATATATATATATATATATATATATATATATATATATATATATGTAATAAAAAAAAAAATATATAGTTAGAATTCACTGAAAGTCAAGTATTTCTTATATATATATATCTTAACCACGCCCCCAACCACGCCCCCCACCCCACGCCCCCCACCACCCCACCTCCCGAAATCGGAGGTCTCAAGGTTGGCAAGTATGGCATACGTCCACACGGAAGTAATACAAATAACGCTTTTCAAAACAAAAGCAGCACCGTTGTATTGCACACTCGACATAGATACTTTTTAAAATGTATTTTGTAATTTATGATTGGCCTCACGCAGGCCGGAGAGGGACGCACGAAGGGGGCCGCAGAATGCCCAGATCTGGTTTAGCACATAAAACAACATAAACAACATAAAACAAAAGATACAGTGCATCCGGAAAGTATTCATCGCATTTGACTTTTCCCACATTTTGTTATCTTACAGCCTTATTCCAAAATGGAATCAATTCATTTTTGTCCTCAAATTTCTACACAAATTACCCAATAATGACAATGGGAAAACGTGCTCATTATGACCTTCAAGGCAGCAGATATTTTTCTGTACCTTCCCCAGATTTGTGTCTCAAGACAATCTTGTCTCAAAGGGCTACATACAATTCCTTCGACTTTCATACTTCGTTTGCGTGCTGCCATGCCTTGCCAAGTGTAGGACCTTATATATAGACAGGTGTGTGCCTTTCCAAATGAACCTGTAAGAACATTTTTACGGTGATCAGCTGAAACTGCACCTGACTTGACTTTTGAGCTTCATGGCAAAGGCTGCATGAAGTTCAAAAGCTCTAGCTCAGGGGTGTCAAACTAATTTTAGATGGGGGAGCCACATGGAGAAAAATCTACTCCAGAGTGGGCCGTACTGCTAAAATCACGGCACGATAACTTCAAAATAAAGACAACTTCAGATTGTTTTCTTTGTTCAAAATTAGAACAAGCACATTATGAAAATGTACAAATCATAATGTTATTGTTGTTTTTTTTACACTTACATGTTGCGGTTAACAGTATTCTACCTTTATTTGTCGTCATTTATACTTTCTGAATAAATTATGTGATAATGTTCATCATTTACTATGCATAACTTTCAAATGGTAAATTATTATCTGTATTCTTTTTTTTACTTTTATACATCATTGCTTCTCACCAGTGCTTTGGCAAACGGCCAGCGGTGACACAGATTGTGGCGTTTTTTAAAACTCAAATACTGTAGCTTATATTTAATGAAAGGACATTAAAGAGCAGTTTGAATTTGAGGTACTGTAAAATAATGTGTACCAACACATAAAACACATTTAATGATTAATTCAGATCAAAATGATTTGAACCAAAAGTGTGTGCAAAGTTTTTTGGTACATGTTATAATAAAGGAATTGAATCAGTGCAAACACAAACAAAATGTCTGATTGAAAATATTTATATAGAAAAATTAATTTTTCTGATTAGATTATTAGGTGTCTGTATTCGTCACCACCATAGATATGGTTGCCACGCCTTAAAAATGATCGTTTTTTAATGTGAAAATAAACCTTTAACCTTTAAAGCTGTTTAGTAGGGATGTAACGATATCAAATCTCACTGTACGATATTTTTGCAGTATATTTCCCCCCCAAAAAACTAAAAATGCCATGGTGTGTAAAATGAAGTGGCAGGAATGTTTGGGATAAACACACTTACTGTAATTGAACACAGTTCCAAGCAAATATTTAAAACAATAACTTTCAGTTGATGTATTAAGTAGCAATGTGACTATCCATGGCTGAGAGCCATGAAAGCCAAATATTTTCAAATGGTATTTCAGTGAGAGCCATATAATATTACTTTAACACTGAATACAACTAAATGCGTGCATTTTTAAGTAAGACCAAGATTTTTAGAGTATAATAAGTCTCTTATTCTGTTATTGTTATTCTGAAGCTAGCCAATAATAAATAAAATACTTCTTACTAGAGATGTCCGATAATGGCTTTTTTGCCGATATCCGATATTGTCCAACTCTTAATTACCGATTCCGATATCAACCGATACCGATATATATACAGACGTGGAATTAACACATTATTATGCCTAATTTTGTTGTGATGCTCCGCTGGATGCATTAAACAATGTAACAAGGTTTTCCAAAATAAATCAACTCAAGTTATGGAAAAAAATGCCAACATGGCACTGCCATATTTATTATTGAAGTCACAAAGTGCATTATTTTTTTTTAACATGCCTCAAAACAGCAGCTTGGAATTTGGGACATGCTCTCCCTGAGAGAGCATGATGAGGTTGAAGTGAGGGGGGGTGGTTATATTGTAGCGTCCCGGAAGAGTTAGTGCTGCAAGGGGTTCTGGGTGTTTTTTCTGTTGTGTTTATGTTGTGTTATGGTGCAGATGTTCTCCCGAAATGTGTTTGTCATTCTTGTTTGATGTGGGTTCACAGTGTGGCGTATATTTGTAACAGTGTTAAAGTTGTTTATACGGCCACCCTCAGTGTGACCTGTATGGCTGTTGACCAAGTATGAATTGCATTCACTCGTGTGTGTGAAAAGCCGTAGATATTATGTGATTGGGCCGGCACGCAAAGGCAGTGCCTTTAAGGTTTATTGGCCCTCTGTACTTCTCCCTATGTCCGTCTACCACTCCGTACGGCGGTGTTATAAAAAGTCATACATTTTACTTTTTGAAACCGATACCGATAATTTCCGACATTACATTTTAAAGCATTTATCGGCCGATAATATCGGCAGTCCAATATTATCGGACATCTCTACTTCTTACCAATAATGCGACTTCTTGAACAGGTGTGGTAAAAAACGGATGGATGGATTAAAATGCATGAGAATGTTTTATATTTTGAACGTTATTTTTAACACTGTGATTACCAGCAAAATTATTCATTACTTATTATTTTAAGCAATGTCAGCTAAGATTTATCCGAGAGCCAGATGCAGTCATCAAAAGAGCCACATTTGGCTCTACAGCCATAGGTTCCCTACCCCTGATCCAGTGTAAAACACTAATGTACAACTTTTACATTATAGAAAGCAGTGTCCTCTACAGTGGCTTTTTTTTATACCAGTCTGGAAAATGCTGTTCCTCACAAAAGAAAACTAACAATATAACTTTTAATAATGTAAATACTTTACAAACTGATGTTCGGCTTTGCTGGCTTCAAATATATTTTCAGTGTGACGGTTTATGAAGTGGCGAGTTATCCAGCCCTGCCTTCCGCCCGAGTGCAGCCCGCGACATTGAGAGACAAGCAGTAGAAAAATACATGCACTGTCCAAGTGTGGGACCTTACATACTGTATAGACAGGCGTGAGCCTTTACAAATCATGTCTAACCAAGTGAATTTACCACATGTGGAATCCAATTAAGCTGTAGGAACATCTCATGGATGACCAGTTGAAACAGGATGCCGCTGAGCTCACTTTTGATCTTCATGGCAAAGTCTGTGAATGCTTATGTACATACAATTTCTTAGTTTTTTATTTCTAATACATTTGCAAAAAAAAAAAAAAAAAAAAAAAAAAAAAATATATATATATATATATATATATGTATGTTCCAATGCGCCCTCATCTGTGCGCTCTGCTGATTGCGCCTCCAAGAGCGCACCTGCGCGTGTCAGTCCTGCTGCAGCCAGCAGCTGCAGTCAATCACCGGTAATCAGCACACCTGAAGTTGATCAGAGGTCCTGCCTTCAAAAGCCTGCACAACCTGCTATCCCGGGCCGGAACGTAAGCATCCGTTCGTGTACCGTAAGTCGACTAACCCTGCTAGATGCACACTTTGCTCTCTGTGTTTTTCTTTCCTGTGTTATTGATTGTCTCGTGTCCTCCTTGTGGATCCTACTGCAGACCTCCATTCCCGCGTTGATGTGCCGTGTGTCTCGTCATTCCTTGTTCCCCCTGCTTCCCGGACTGCCTCTTGGATCTCGACCTCCCGCTTGGACACAGACCTCCTGCGCCCCGCTATAGCCCCGACTTCCTGATTGCCTCACGGACATTCGAGCCTGCCTTTCCCCTCCGGGACTTCTGCCTCTCGCACAACAGTCCCGGTAACACACCACAGCTAATCTCCACACATAGTCACACACCATGCACCCTTTTGGATTTAGTCACAATTAATTCTCAAGTTTATTATATTATTGTTTATTTTTATACATATATATATATATATATATATATATATATATGTATATATATATATATATATATATATATATATATATATATATATATATATATATATATATATATATATATATATATATATATATATATATCCCTCCCGATTTTCCCTGGAGACTCCCGAATTTCAGTGCCCCTCCCGAAAATATCCCAGTGCAACCATTCTCACAAATTTCTCCCGATTTCCACCCGGACAAAAATATTGGGGGCGTGCCTTAAAGGCACTGCCTTTAGCGTCCTCTACAACCTGTCGTCACGTCCGCTTTTCCACCATACAAACAGCGTGCCGGCCCAGACACAAAATATATGCAGCTTTTACACACACATAAGTGAATGCAAGGCATACTTGATCAACAGCCATACAGGTCACACTGAGGGTGGCCGTATAAACAAATTTAACACTGTTACAAATATGTGCCACACTGTGAACCCACACCAAACAAGAATGACAAACACATTTCGGGAGAACATCCGCACCGTACCACAACATAAACACAACAGAACAAATACCCAGGACCTCTTGCAGCACTAGCTCTTCCGGGACGCTACAATATACACCCCTGCTACCACCAAACCCCACCCCCCCAACCTTGCCCACCTAAACCCCCCCCACCCCCCCCACCTCAAACCCCCATACCCCATCTCCCGAATTCGGAGGTCTCAAGGTTGGTATATATAAGTATGATATACATATATATATATACATATATATATATATATATATATATATATATATATATATATATATATATATATATATATATATTGTCATTTTATACATACCGTATTTTTTCGGACTATAAATCGCAGTTTTTTTCATAGTTTGGCCGGGGGTGCGACTTATACTCGGGCGCGACTTATGTGTGAAATTTTTAACACATTACCGTAAAATATGAAATAATATTATTTAGCTCATTCACGTAAGAGACTAGACGTATAAGATTTCATGGGATTTAGCGATTAGGAGTGACAGATTGTTTGGTAAACGTATAGCATGTTCTATATCAGGGGTGCTCACACTTTTTCTGCAGGCGCGCTACTTTTCAATTGATCAAGTCGTGGGGATCTACCTCATTCATATATATAATTTATATTTACTTATTTATGAAATATATGTTTTTGTTAACAAGTTAAAGGTGTTTAATGATAATACAAGCATGTTTAACACATATAGTTAATATTGTTAATACATTAAAGGTGTTTAATGAAAATACAAGTATGTTTAATACATATAGTTAATATTGTTAACAAGTTAAAGGTGTTTAATGATAATACAAGCATGTTTAACACATATAGTTAATATTGTTAATACGTTAAAGGTGTTTAAAGATAATACAAGCATGTTTAACACATATAGTTAATATTGTTAACAAGTTAAAGGTGTTTAATGATAATACAAGCATGTTTAACACATATAGTTAATATTGTTAACAAATTAAAGGTGGTTAAAGATAAAACAAGCATGTTTAACACATATAGTTAATATTGTTAACAAGTTAAAGGTGTTTAAAGATAATACAAGCATGTTTAACACATATAGTTAATATTGTTAATAAGTTAAAGGTGTTTAAAGATAATACAAGCATGCTTAACACATATAGATTCCTTTCTTTCATGAAGACAAGAATATAAGTTGGTGTATTACCTGATTCTGATGACTTGCATTGATTGGAATCAGACAGTGGTGCTGATAAGGTCCGCATTTTCGAATGGAGGACAAAAAAAGTCCTCCTTTCTGTCCAATACCACATGAAAGTGGTTGCTTTTTGGCATCTTATTTATCCAGCTTCCGTACTCCTTTTTATACACTTTACAAGAAATACATTGTCGGCAAACTCCGTAGCTTGCTAGCTTGTGCACGCCAGCTTCCTGAGACTCTTATTTTGGTAGCAGGATGAAGCAGAGCTTTTATTGTGCAACTGTGCAGTCGGTCTTTGGAGTTTTGAAGACAGGTACGGCGCCAGAGTCTGTTGAAATAAAGTGTTTTTCGCCTTCCAGTCGGTAATTTTAATATGCTGGCAGCAGCCAGCGTCATCTCAGAAGACCCTCGGGTGCCGTGAATGTCAATCAAGTGACGTCATAGTGAAGATTTATGATCGCTCATTTTTAGGACTATTTTTTTAATGCCTGGCTGGTGATCGACTGACACACCCTCCGAGATCGACCGGTAGCTCGCGATCGACGTAATGAGCACCCCTGTTCTATATGTTATAGTTATTTGAATGACTCTTACCATAATATGTTATGTTAACATACCAGGCACGTTCTCAGTTGGTTATTTATGCCTCATATAACGTACACTTATTCAACCTGTTGTTCACTATTCTTTATTTATTTTAAATTGCCTTTCAAATGTCTATTCTTGGTGTTGGGTTTTATCAAATACATTTCCCCAAAAAATGCGACTTATACTCCAGTGCGACTTATATATGTTTTGTTCCTTCTTTATTATGCATTTCCAGCCGGTGCGACTTATACTCCGGAAAATACGGGAATAAAACATAGAGCTACTACGCCCCCGTGTGGTCTGTGCCGTCTACTCTCCCCGTAAACATAACACTGTAATGCACCGCATGTAAGTAAGGGGTGCCCTGCTCCATCTCTCTATCAGTTTGGGGGTCCTTGACTTGGAATACATCTGCTTTTTGTCTGTCTTTTCTTACCATCCTCAAGAAGACTCGGGATGGAAGCTACGATTACACTTGCAAAGATGCAGGCGAGTGTGCAGAGAGAGTCGCCCTGGGCTGACGAGGCGAGACATGTGGAGAAGGATTGGAACTGTCAGAGACGTCAAGCACTACTAATTATTCGGTTAGACACTGCAGGTAATGTGTGTGTGTGTGTTAAATAGAGGCTGTGAGGGAGGTCGAGAAGAGCTCGCTTTAGTCGAAGTGCAAAATGAAGACGTGGAAGTCGGAGGGGTGACCTACCTCACGTCTGCACGGATGAGTGCGTTTGTATCCAAACATCCCAACATGCACCGCTCAGCTACTTCGGGTGGATTCGGGCCTACAGCGTCCAATCAGCCGTGGCCTTTTACCACCTCGCCGCGGGCACTGTGTGTGTGTGTGTGTTTGCATGTGTGTGAGTCCAAGCGTGAGCGCACACATACACACACACATCTGTCGGCGTGTTTATATGGATAGCTACCTCCTCACTACACTGCCTCCCTGATTTATCTTCAAACAGACAGCTCAGCAATCTCTTCCGCCCGCACCTCCATCTCCCGTCTCCTCCTTTATGCTTCCCTCGCTGTCTGACTCGCTTACGCTCACCACCAATCCATCCATCCATCTTCCAAATATTCTCTCCATTCCTCCCCGCCCTCCCCCTTCCTCGCCGTCCTTCTCCGTGCTGTCGTCCATCTGCATTCACTTCCCGCCGGGTGGACACTTCCCTGGATGGCGCTCAAGTGGAAAGAGTTCCGATTTAGTACAGCGGCGCCCGCACTCACGCCGGTGTGATGAAAAATTTAAGGTGGCGACACGGATGAGTGAACATGCGCTCGTGTTAGGTTGTGCAAAGTTTGGCAAGGATTCAATGGAGTATCTGTAACCCTTGTAAGGGCAAACAAGGCGAGGACGACTGTTTGACAAGAGGGAGAGTCGAGGCTGCCGGCTCCGTAGGGACTTAGCATGCTAAAAGCTAACATAAGGCTAACACGCATAAATTATGCAGGGATGTTCGGAACCTATCACACCTGAGACCGGTGCCGTGGCTCAATTTGCACACTTCAAAAAGTCAGTGTTCGAAAACAAGAAGAAGAAAAAAAGAAAATTAGGGGTATTTTATTTGAACTAAGCAAAATTATCTGCCAATAGAACAAGAACATTTGGCTTGTCAAGACTTTCCAAAACAAGTAAAATTAGCTAACCTCAATGAACCCAAAAATACCTTAAAATAAGTATATTCTCACTAATGTACTACTATATGAGTACGTATTTTCTATTGTTTCATTGAAAATAAAACAGCAAAGTCCATTTGGCTGTCATCCGTTTTAATTATGAGACACAATTGTGTCAAAGTCATGATTTTTTTTTTTACATGCTTGAAATAAGAAATTATTACTTTAAAAAAGTAGTTTTATACTTCTGAGTGTTGATGACACAGCTTTGCACCAGTTGATATTCTAGTTTCAAGCATGTTTTACTCAATATAGGTCACAACATCAATCAATTAATCAATCAATCAATGTTTATTTATATAGCCCTAAATCACAAGTGTCTCAAAGGGCTGCACAAGCCACAACGACATCCTCGGTACAAAGCCCACATAAGGGCAAGGAAAAACTCACCCCAGTGGGACGTCGATGTGAATGACTATGAGAAACCTTGGAGAGGACCGCATATGTGGGTAACCCCCCCCCCCCCCCCCCCCCCTCTAGGGGAGACCGAATGCAATGGATGTCGAGTGGGTCTGACATAATATTGTGAGAGTCCAGTCCATAGTGGAACCAACATAATAGTAAGAGTCCAGTCCATAGTGGGGCCAGCAGGAAACCATCCCGAACGGAGACGGGTCAGCAGCGCAGAGATGTTCCCAGCCGATGCACAGGCGAGCGGTCCACCCCGGGTCCCGACTCTGGACAGCCAGCACTTCATGCATGGCCACCGGACCTGTGCCCCCCCTCCTCCACAAGGAAGAGGGGAGCAGAGGAGAAAAGAAAAGAAACGGCAGATCAACTGGTCTAAAAGGGGGGTCTATTTAAAGGCTAGAGTATACAAATGAGTTTTAAGATGGGACGTAAATGCTTCTACTGAGGTAGCATCTCTAATTGTTACCGGGAGGGCATTCCATAGTACTGGAGCCCGAATAGAAAACACTCTATAGCCCGGAGACTTTTTTTGGGCTCTGGGAATCACTAATAAGCCGGAGTTCTTTGAACGCAGATCTCAGCAACAAGCTGTAATATCTTACTGAGATAATTTAGGACCAAAACCCTTAAAACAAGTAAAACACTCTGACATAAAATCTGCTTAGTGAGAAGAATTGTCTTATCAGACAGAAAATAAGCAAATATCACCCTTATTTGAGATATTTAATCTTACTTAGATTTCAGTTTTTGCACTGTGTCGGAACTAATTATTCTGCGCATTTATTTCCGTTTCCATTGCAGCGCACGTCCGACAATGTGCGTTTCTCCTTCCAGACACAAAATGCTTGTGTGTGTTTTAATCATGGCAGACTTGGTAACAAACAACAAAGATAACCTTTTTTCCACAAATGAGGATTCACCACCTTATCTTTTTGAAGCTGAGTATACAGAGGATGAATTACTGCTTCTAGAAGCCGGCACGAAAAAAGAGTGAGACGTTGGAGCAAATGGAAGCCGACAGAGTGAGGTGAAATTGAATCGATGCTGCAAAATGTGGAACTGGAAAGCCAGGCTATTTCGACATAAATGGCGAGCTTACCTGTAATTAACCGGAAAAACACGTCCCTGGCCATCTGGACCAAACAGACGACTGTCCATCGAGTGAGTCACACTTTATACTGATCACGATACACGCAGCACGTCATGCGTGTTATTGAACCAGGGATTGAACCAGGTCAAACTTTGGGCGCAACTTTTCATCAAAAACCGAATCATACGAAAAGTGGAGCATACCAAAAACCCAAAACGATCGCCGTAATATTTATTCGCTTCTTCTTCTTCTCTTCCTCTAACCCAGGACTTGGAGAGTTAGCTCACACAAACAATGACCGTTATTGCATCTCTGTACAAGTACTAACTGTCCTCATAATGCAGGTGACACTCTGAACACACACTTGGCTTCAACCTGTGAAGCGTACATTTTTCTTTCACTTTTTTTTGTAAACACGGGCATGTGACCGTTAACCTATCACATGTGGTAGGTAATTGTATGACCACACACACACACACACACACACACACACACACACACACACACACACACACACACACACACACACACACACACACACACACACACACACACACACACACACACACGCACCTTTACCGCAACATTGTGCCAAATTAAATGTGCAGACAAACCGATCACGTGACACATATCATAACACACATTTGTCACGTAAAACAAACACCCTGACATGTATATATAAATATATATTGCGTGTGTGTGTGTGTGTGTGTGTGTGTGCGTGTGTGTGTGTGTGTGATTTGCTTTGTTGAGACTTTATGATGAAACATGAACACTTGACCCTAATTCAAACCATATGACGGGACCGCTGTTTGATCTCTGCAGGCTCTCTGACTCACCAAGTGTGAGTGTGTGTGTGTGTGTTTGCATGTGTGTGTGTGTGTGTGCGTGTGTGTGTGTGTGTGTGTGTGCGTGTGTCATTGCGGTTTGGAACATTTCCCCCCCTCTCAACCGCTGACCCATAATCTATGAGAGGTTGTGGGCTAATGGGCCCACCCACAATCAGGAAGCACACACACATACATACACACACACACACACACACATACACATACACACACACACACACCTGCGTATCCAAATATGAAGGACTATAAGGGCTGCGTTGAAGAGTCGTATTGTTACAATAGAGTAGGACACAATGTGAGTGTGAATGTTGTCTGTCTATCTGTGTTGGCCCTGCGATGAGGTGGCGACTTGTCCGGGGTGTACCCCGCCTTCCGCCCGAATGCAGCTGAGATAGGCTCCAGCACCCCCCGCGATCCCAAAAGGGACAAGCGGTAGAAAATGGACGG
This sequence comes from Nerophis lumbriciformis, assembly GCF_033978685.3. Classification (NCBI taxonomy): domain Eukaryota; kingdom Metazoa; phylum Chordata; class Actinopteri; order Syngnathiformes; family Syngnathidae; genus Nerophis; species Nerophis lumbriciformis. The sequence goes on from NC_084580.2 coordinate 16,613,695, forward strand.
ATGGATGGACACTTTAGCAGTGCTAACATAGCTACAGTGCTAATATTAACTACAACGTAATGCTAAGTAGGCCTATCCGCTTTTAGAAAAGGAAAATCTGTAGCTGACTGATTGAAAGTTGGTAGGCTCTATTTTAAGGCTCTTTTACATTATTATTTTAATTGTTTAAACATTTTTTTTTACAAGGCTGTGGTGGGCGTATACACACTAAGCTAAGGCAGTGCTTCTCAAATATTTTCTGTAACGCCCCCCCCCCACCCCGCCGAGGAAGAAGAAAATATTTTGCGCCCCCCCGTGACTAAAAAGAGTTTACCATATTTTTCGGACTATAAGGCGCACTTAAAATCCTTTAATTTTCTCAAAATTCGACAGTGCGCCTTATAACCCGGCGCGCCTAATGCACGGAATAATTTTGGTTGTGCTTACCGACCTCAAAGCTATTTTATTTAGTACATGGTGAAATAATAAGTGTGACCAGGAGAGGGCAGTCACACATAAGAGAGACTGCAATATGACTCAAGTAAACTAAATTGGCCCTAGTGTGTGGATGTGAGTGTGAATGTTGTCTGTCTATCTGTGTTGGCCCTGCGATGAGGTGGCGACTTGTCCAGGGTGTACCCTGCCTTCCGCCCGATTGTAGCTGAGATAGGCTCCAGCGCCCCCCGCGACCCCAAAAGGGAATAAGCGGTAGAAAATGGATGGATGGATGGATAAACAACACTAGTTTCCGGACCAAACTATGAAAAAAAACTGCGATTTATAATCCGAGAAGTACGGTAATATATCTTTGAGAAGTGTGTACTTTGAATCAAACTTTATTGATCGGGAAGTTGCATAAGCCAAGCAGATACATTTACGGTATATTTTTTAATTGCTGATGCGTTTTAATTGATTTTTAAATGCGCCAGAAAATAACCCGTTTCAATGCACAGTAGGGTGTAAATGTGTTCTTGTATAGTATTTCTCCAGCAGTGATCATGTGGTGACATCAACTATGGTATTTTGAGAGGTAATCATTGAAGTCGGAGATCACTGAAGGCCTACACTGCAAAAACTGAAATCTAAGCAAGATTAAATATCTCAAATAAGGGTGATATTTGCTTATTTTCTGTCTGATAAGATAAGTCTTCTCACTAAACAGATTTTATGTCAGAGTGTTTTACTTGTTTTAAGTGTTTTGGTCCTAAATGATCTCAGTAAGATATTACAGCTTGTTGCTGAGATTTGATGACCTATATTGAGTAAAACATGCTTGAAACTAGAATATCAACTGTTGCAAAGCTGTGTCATCAACACTCACAAGTATAAAACTACTTTTTTAAAGTAATCATTTCTTATTTCAAGCATGTCGTAAAAAAATCATGACTTTGACACAATTGTGTCTCATAATTAAAACAGATGACAGCCAAATGGACCTTGCTGTTTTATTTTCAATGAAACATTAGAATACACGTACTCATATAGTAGTACAGTTGGCACAGTACAGTAAACTGACGGTAAATATTTAGACATTTAACACGTGACATTTCTAACAATTTTGAACAGAAATAGTTCATACACATTCAGATAAATTCTTCAATATCACAATTTTGGCCGGGGGCCGGGCTGCGTATATGCACACTAATTGACTGAAAGAGCACGCACTTGACGATGATGTCATGTTGTCGATGGAAAAATACATTTTTAGACCATATGCCTGAGCGGCTAGTAGACCCCGAGAGTAACAAGCGGTTGCCTTGTTGCCTTCTATTAAGAAAAATAAATTAGTTTTTAGTATAAGTTTGCTGGTTTCAAGAAATGTAATGCCGAGCGCATATCATTATGTCAAGATAATGGCACTTGCATGTACTTAATTTAAGAATATTTTTCAACATACTGAGCAACTTTTCTACCAAGAAAAGTGCACTTGTTATTAGTGAGAATATACTTATTTTAAGGTATTTTTGGGTTCATTGAAGTTAGCTAATTTTACTTGTTTTGGAAAGTCTTGACAAGCCAAATTTTCTTGTTCTATTGGCAGATAATTTTGCTTAGTTCAAATAAAATACCACTAATTTTTGTAATTTTTTTTCTTGTTTTTGAACACTGACTTTTTGCAGTGTAGGTGGAAAACGCACGGCCCGCCACTGAATATTATGTATTATTTTGTTGGACTGATTGATATTCTGTGTGGTTTTTGTAAATAAAAAAGAGTAGTAAAAAAATTCTGCTTAGGGCCCTAATTTATGTTAGTATATAGTTTCTAACATGTGGAGCTCATAAACAGGTTATAGTGACAACATTACTTTGAACACAGCTCTATTTCACTGCATCAAGAAGAGGTCAGAATGTTGACTGTTCGTAAAACCTTATAATTTGGATTTGTATTTCTGGCTCCGGGACGGGGATTTCGGTCTGCGTCAGTCAGTTGGTTTTCTGAGCAACAACTTTCTCCTCAGAGCAACTTGTGGAAAAGCAATTTCACTGATGTGGGCTTTAAAATCCGCACCACTGGTGTCACATGCATCATTGCTAACCACCCGAGCATCCAGTCCTGCTATAGTGCTCACAGCTATGTGGCCTGACCATTGTGGGCTCTGACCACTCCCCATCCCCCCTCCCCGGACAAACACACACACATGCAATTTCATAGACAGTTTTGTCGCCCCCCTACTAGCATGCCTTGCATCCTAGGAGCTTAGAATGGACTTTGAAACATTTAAGGGCAACAAAAGTCAGCGGCACGTCGTCACGCTAGCCCCCAGTCTGGCTGGGACTTAAGTCTGTCTGCCTTTCATTAGGGGCGCTAATTCCCCAGGGAGTGTTTAACACACCACACACACACACACACACACACACACATGCAATGCGTCAGCAGCGTTTGCTGACTTCTTGCAGCCACTGTGGTGCTTTGTTCCCTTCTTAGCACAGAAAATGTCTCCAGCAGACCCATCGACAAAACACATTACAGTATATTTTCTGCGTAGCGACTTGTGATGTCTGTGGGCAACGCGGCGGTTTCGTGGTTTGCACTGTCGCCTCACTGCATGAAAAGAAGGCTGTGCGTAGGAGTCAGACAGTCCAAACGTTTACAAGGCGTTACAAGGGGGGAAAGAGGGTGAGATCCGGCTGAAACTGGGTTGTTTTTATTAAGAAAATCGACATTTCTTGGTAAAATTAAGAATTGAAGGGTGATGCAACAGATCACAGAAGATAGCTCTGTAAAAAAAAGCCTCTGTTACGCATCTTAAAATAAACGTACTTGAATTTGTACCACTTTGATACTTTAACTAGTAACAATAATTTGCATAACGATTCATTTATTACACTGAACAAAAATACCAATGTCAAGACTTGATCCTGGGTGTTTGCTTTTCCGGAATGCAACGGAAAGTTGGCTCGGGCGAGACGGGAATGTAAATACATGATTTATTTAATATGTCAAAATAAAGTACAAACGAAAAGCGCGCACAGTGGCGGAGAACAAACTATGAAACCAAAAGACTATATAGCATTAATAAACAAAACTTACTTGGCATGGACTAAAAGGAGCAGCATGAACGATGGACATGAAATCAAGTGTCAGAAATGTGCGGCGCATAATTGTGGGATGTCACCAGAAAGACAAACTGAAAACAATGAACTTAAATACTACAGACATGATTAACGAAAACAGGTGCGTGACTCAAAACGTGAAACAGGTGCGTGACGTGACAGGTGAAAACTAATGGTTGCTATGGTGACAAAACAAAAGTGCACAAAAAGTCCAAAAACAAAACCGAACATGACCAAAACAAAAACATGATCACACAGACATGACAACAAACAACACTTCTGTTTTTCCTCCCATTTTTCATGAGTTGAACGCAAACATCTAAAACTTTTACTATATACACAAAATACTTATTCCTCTCAAATATTGTTCACAAATCAGTCCAAACCTGCGTTAGTGCGCATTTATTCTTTGCCAAAATAATCCATCCCACTTCACAGGTGTGGCATATCAAGATGCTGATTAAACAGCATGATAAAAGGCCACTTTGAAATGTGCAGTTTTATCACGCTGCACAATGCCAGAAATGTCGCAAGTTTTGAGGGAGCGTGCAGTTGGCATGGTGACTGCAGGAATGTCCAACCAGAGCTGTTGTCCGTCAATTGAATGTTAATTTCTCTACTGCAAGCCGTCTCCAAAGGCGTTTCAGAGAATTTGGCGGTACATCCAACTGGCCTCACAACCACAGACCACGTGTAACCACGCCAGCCCAGGACCTCCACATCCAGCAGGTGCACCTCCATGATCATTTCTACCGCTTGTCCCTTTCGGGGTCGCGGGAAGCCTATCTCAGCTACAATCGGGCGGAAGGCGGTGTACACCCTGGACAAGTCGCCACCTCATCGCAGGGCTAACACAGATAGACAGACAACATTCACACTCACATTCACACACTAGGGACCATTTACTGTTGCCAATCAACCTATCCCCAGGTGCATGTCTTTGGAGTACCCGGAGGGAACCCACGCTGTCACGGGGAGAACATGCAAACTCCATACAGAAAGATCCCGAGCCCGGGATTGAACTCAGGATAACTCAGGACCTTTGTATTGTGAGGCACATGCACTAACCCTTGTTCCACCGTGCTGCCCGGAGTTTATTATATTATTGTTTATTATTATATATATATATATATATATATATATATATATATATATATATATATATATATATATATTGTCATTTTATATATTATAAAACATAGAGCTACTACACCCCCTTGTGGTCTGTGCCGTCTACTCTCCCTGTAAACATAACACTGTAATGCACTGTATGTAAGTAAGGGGTCCCCCGCTCCATCTCTCTATCAGTTTGGGGGTCCTTGACCTGGGATACATTTGAAGACCCCTGTTGTAGAGGGTATTTATGACTAACCTCTGCTTTTTGTCTGTCTTTTCTTACCATCCTCAAAAGGACTCAGGATGGAAGCTACGGGTTATCCGGCTTAGTGTAGACATCGCCTCAGTCTCTTTTTATATACCTTCGTTTGCTCGCAACGAAGGAAGCTAGCGAGCTAATAAAAAGCCGACAAGTGTCACGATTGCTCGCCGAGTTGATAAGAGGACTTCTACGTCACACGCTCAAGCTCGACGAAAGGATGAGGACGGTGTCCGAGGGGATGGTGCAGCAACTGTGTTTACGGTATATTTCGGTTGGTAGAGCGGCTGTGCCAGCAACTTGAGGGTTGCAGGTTCGATCCCCGCTTCCGCCATCCTAGTCACTGCCGTTGTGTCCTTGGGCAAGACACTTTACCCACCTGCTCCCAGTGCCACCCACACTGGTTTAAATCATACTTGCCAACCCTCCCGGATTTTCCGGGAGACTCCCGAAATTCAGCGCCTCTCCCGAAAACCTCCCGGGACAAATTTCCTCCCGAAAATCTCCCAAAATTCAGGCCGAGCTGGAGGCCACGCCCCCTCCAGCTCCATGCGGACCTGAGTCCGCTTTCCCACAATATAAACAACGTCTACAGTAAAGCAGTTCGTCTGCCGTAAACAGCAATGTTGTGACACTCTTAAACAGGACAATACTGCCATCTAGTGCATTTGATGAAAGCACTTTTGTGCGTGCCACACAGCAATGCATCATCAGAGAGGGTGTTCAGCATGGTTAGAAAGATAGAGAACATGACAGAGAATAGAACAAGGATGGACAATTCAACCCTTAACTCAACAATGAGTAGATGAGTGTTATGTGTGTGTATATGTGTAAATAAATGAACATTGAAATTCAAGTATTTCTTTTATATATATATATATATATATATATATATATATATATATATATATATATATATATATATATATATATATATATATATATATATAATAAAATAAATATATATTTATAGCTAGAATTCACTGAAAGTCAATTATTTCTTATATATATATATATATATATATATATATATATATATATATCCATCCATCTTATTAGTGATTCCCAGAGCCCAAAAAAAGTCTGCGGGCTATAGAGCGTTTTCTATTCGGGCTCCAGTACTATGGAATGCCCTCCCGGTAACAATTAGAGATGCTACCTCAGTAGAAGCATTTAAGTCCCATCTTAAAACTCATTTGTATACTCTAGCCTTTAAATAGCCCCCCTGTTAGACCAGTTGATCTGCCGTTTCTTTTCTTTTCTCCTCTGCTCCCCTTTTCCTTGAGGGGGGGGGGGCACAGGTCCGGTGGCCATGGATGAAGTGCTGGCTGTCCAGAGTCGGGACCCGGGGTGGACCGCTCGCCTGTGCATTGGCTGGGAACATCTCTACGCTGCTGACCCGTCTCCGCTCGGGATGGTGTCCTGCTGGCCCCACTATGGACTGGACTCTTACTATTATGTTGGATCCACTATGGACTGGACTCTCACAATATTATGTCAGACCCACTCGACATCCATTGCTTTCGGTCTCCCCTAGAGGGGGGGGGTTACCCACATATGCGGTCCTCTCCAAGGTTTCTCATAGTCATTCACATCGACGTCCCACTGGGGTGAGTTTTTCCTTGCCCGTATGTGGGCTTTGTACCGAGGATGTCGTTGTGGCTTGTGCAGCCCTTTGAGACACTTGTGATTTAGGGCTATATAAATAAAGATTGATTGATTGATTGAGATTGATTGATTCATCCATCCATCCATCCATTTTCTACCGCTTATTCCCTTCGGGGTCGCGGGGATATATATATATATATATATATATATATATATATGTGTGTGTGATACTTGACTTGGTGAATTCTAGTTGTAAATATACTCCTCCCCTCTTAACCACGCCCCCAACCACGCCCCCCCGCCCCCACCCCCCACCTCCCGAAATTGGAGGTCTCAAGGTTGGCAAGTATGGTTTAAATGTAACTTAGATATTGGGTTTCACTATGTAAAGCGCTTTGAGTCACTTGAGAAAAAGTGCTATATAAATGTAATTCACTTCACTTCACTCACAGGACATGCCGTCATGTGATCCGGTGCGGCTTTTACGATGACTCTCGCGATTCAAACAGTCTTTACGAGTAATGCGTGAGAGGAAACTGCGGGGGGGGGAGAGAAAACACTAATTGATTTCACAATGTCGCACATCTAACACAGTCAGTGTTTACCGCTTTGCTCATCAACGCGGGAGAAAGCATCAGACTGTTGTCAGTGGAAATGTGTGTGTGTGTTTGTGAGCACTGACACACACTCCAGTCGCAAAGTTTTGCCTCGGGCCCCCGAGAACAACATCCTTGTTTGTTGGTGCTAACATCTGATATTTTTCTACCTCCACGCTTGCTCGTCACGGCCTTTCAGCCACAAGCAGATTTGTCTACTTCTAATGTCCCTCTCATAACGGGCTGTAGAAAATCACTTTCAGACCTTTAATAATTGCTCATCCCCACTTGATGAAGGTCTCTTTCAGGACCTTCATCAAGGGCTGTTTTTCTTTTTCTTATTTGAATGGCGAGTTAATTGATTGAACTGCGGCTTTATTACCTCCCCCAAGCACAAATGGTCACGGACAAGAGGTTATCTGAGATTATCGCTTGGTTATCTTGTTTGTTAGCGGCGTTATGCAAAATTCAATGAAATGATCTGGAAATGTATTCTCACTTTTTACTCAGCAGAGTAAAGCATGACTGTCACGTCATGTCACGACGGAGGAGGGTTTTCGCAGCTTACTGCGAGGTTTGTTCTCCCAGGAAGCAAAACTGACGGCTCCGGACGAAGGCGTGAAAGTAGGATTTGATGTATTTAACATAAATCACCCAACTACCAAAATACAGGCAAACAACAAAAAGGCAAACGTGCCGATTGCACGAGAGACTAAGACTTAGCATAGGCCGGGGGTCGGCAACCCGCGGCTCTTTAGCGCCGCCCTAGTGGCTCTGTGGAGCTTTTTCAAAAATGTATGTAAAATGGAAAAAGATGAGGGGAAAAAAAACCCGTTTGGTTTTAATATGGTTTCTGTAGGAGGACAAACATGACACAAACCTCCCTAATTGTTATAAAGCACACTGTTTATATTAAACATGCTTCACTGATTCGAGTATTTGGCGAGCGCCGTTTTGTCCTACTAATTTTGGCGGTCCTTGAACTCACCGTAGTTTGTTTACATATATAACTTTCTCCGACTTTCTAAGACGTGTTTTATGCCACTTCTTTTTCTGTCTCATTTTGTCCACCAAACTTTTAACGTTGTGTGTGAATGCACAAAGGTGAGTTTTGTTGATGTTATTGACTTGTGTGGAGTGCTAATCGGGCATATTTGTTCACTACAAGACTGCAAGGTAATCGATGCTAACATGCTATTTAGGCTAGCTATATGTACATATTGCATCATTATGCCTCATTTGTAGCTATATTTGAGCTCATTTAGTTTCCTTTAAGTCCTCTTAATTCAATTTATTTCTAATGACACACTATCTGTATGTAATATGGCTTTTAATTTTTTGCAGCCCCAGACATATTTGTTTTTTGTATTTTTGGTCAAATATGGCTCTTTCAACATTTTGGGTTGCCGACCCCTGGCATAGGCTATGGCATGAAACAAACAAAACTTACTTGGCATAGGCGTGACGCAAACAATGAAGCCAGGACGAGTGATCAACAAAGGCAGGCTCAAAGGCCTACTGAAATGCGATTTTCTTATTTAAACGGGGATAGCAGGTCCATTCTATGTGTCATACTTGATCATTTCGCGATATTGCCATATTTTTGCTGAAAGGATTTAGTAGAGAACATCGACGATAAAGTTCGCAACTTTTGGTCGCTGATAAAAAAGCCTTGCCTGTACCGGAAGCAGCAGACGATATGCGCGTGACGTCACAGGTTGTGGAGCTCCTCACATCTGCACATTGTTTACAATCATGGCCACCAGCAGCGAGAGCGATTTGGACCGAGAAAGCGACGATTTCCCCATTAATTTGAGCGAGGATGAAAGATGCGTGGATGAGGAAAGTGAGAGTGAAGGACTAGAGGGCAGTGGGAGCGATTCAGATAGGGAAGATGCTGTGAGAGGCGGGTGGGACCTGATATTCAGCTGGGAATGACTAAAACAGTAAATAAACACAAGACATATATATACTCTATTAGCCACAACAAAACCAGGCTTATATTTAATATGCCACAAATTAATCCCGCATAACAAACACCTCCCCTCTCCCGTCCATATAACCCGCCAATACAACTCAAACACCTTCACAACACACTCAATCCCACAGCCGAAAGTACCGTTCACCTCCCCAAAGTTCATACAGCACATATATTTCCCCCCAAAGTTACGTACGTGACATGCACATAGTGGAACGCACGTGCGGGCAAGCGATCAAATGTTTGGAAGCCGCAGCTGCATGCGTACTCACGGTACCGCGTCTGCGCATCCAACTCAAAGTCCTCCTGGTAAGAGTCTCTGTTGTCCCAGTTCTCCACAGGCCAATGGTAAAGCTTGACTGTCATCTTCCGGGAATGTAAACAATGAAACACCGGCTGTGTTTGTGTTGCTGCAGTCGGCCGCAATACACTGCTCCCCACCTACAGCTTTCTTCTTTGCTGTCTCTATTGTTCATTGAACAAATTGCAAAAGATTCACCAACACAGATGTCCAGAATACTGTGGAATTTTGCGATGAAAACAGACGATTTAATAGCTGGCCACCATGCTGTCCCAAAATGTCCTCTACAATCCGTGACGTCACGCGCTGACGTCATCATACCGAGACGTTTTCAGCAGGATATTCCGCGCAAAATTTAAAATTGCACTTTAGTAAGCTAACCCGGCCGTATTGGCATGTGTTGCAATGTTAAGATTTCATCATTGATATAAAAACTATCAGACTGCGTGGTCGGTAGTAGTGGGTTTCAGTAGGCCTTTAAATAGTGTCTCTTGATTACAAACAGGTGTGTCCCGAACGCAAGAGGCAGGTGAAAATCATAAGTCGCCATGGAAACTAAAACAAACAAGGGTGCACAAAAACAGGAACTAATGGAGTCTTAAAACTAACAGAAAATAACAAAAACATGATCCAGACCACAGATCATGACACCTCAAGGGCCAGTGAAAAAATTGCCAACTGCATTTTAACCCTCGGGGAGACCTGGGACCTTTGTGTTTCTTTTTATTGCCTTTGAAGATGACATCATGCAAAAGAATGTTAATTTCAAAGGTTAGTGGGCCACAGGAGTTGTAAAGGAATTATTTTATATATTTTTTTGGATTAAAAATTAAAAATACATTTATTTATTTTTTTTAGACATGTATCTGAAAGTTTATCGTGCGCATGAGATACATGTCTAAAAAAAATAATAAATTTTTTAAATTTTTTTTTATAACTTTATAAAAAGTTTCTCGTGCGCACGAGATACATGTCTGAAAAAATAAAATATATATATATATATATATATATATTATAAAGAAAAATGTTCCCCCCCATGTCCCTTTACGGGCTCCGTAGATTTTATATTTACTTATTTTTTTTGTTTTTATTCAGTCATTGGTGGGGCTAAGGATAATATTTGAATATTGTTTTTAATATTGTTGCGCAGCACTTTGGAAACATTGTTGTTGTTTAAATGTGCTATATAAATAAAATGGATTGGATTGGATTGGATAGTGTGAATGTTGTCTGTCGATCTGTGATGAGCTCGCGTCTTGTCCAGGGTGTACCCCTCCTTCCGCCTGAATGCAGCTGGGATAGGCTCCAGCCACCCCCTGAGAAGGACAAGCGGTAGAAAATGGATGGATGGATGCATGCATAAATGCTTTGAATCTGCCAAAAACCAGGTTGGTGAGTTGGCAGTGACATAAGAGTTGTAAGGGTGTGGTTACAAAAATATTGTGTATGCGTGCACACATATGGCATTGTTTGTGTTTTTGCCATAATAAACTGGGGTTTCTTTGACAATAAGGACTTTAAAAAAAACACACTTTATATCGACGGATAAATCTAAAGTTGATCTGGAGATTTAAGTCTTTTAAGAGTTTTATGGCTGAAATCCTTTTCGGTCCCCGGGACTTATAACATTCAGCACATTTGCGGGATTCCCGAGGTTCAAAGGCGTGTAACTCTGCTTTCTGAAGAGTTTTTGCTCATGTTTGCAGTTTGCAGCAAGATTTCCAAATGCTTAAATCAAGCGGTGCGCTTTCACATCCTTTTGTGAGAAGCAGCAACCTCTTGACCCCTTTAAGCTCAGTCACGCTGCTGGATGATTTTTGTTTTTTTTCTGCAGATTATCATCCTTTTTTGACCAATTTAGCAAAGCCAATGGCTTGATGTTGTGTGAAGAAAGGCAAATTTTACAGTTTTTGCATGCAGAGCATCATAAATAGAGCATAAATATCAAAATATAATGCAGTCCGTATTAACAATAAAAAGAGTTCTCACATGATGGGACGATCCAATTCCAATTTGTACAAACAACTCAATAAACATTACATTTCTGCACAGAAGGGTTTTACCAGAATTTGTTGTTGAAGGCGTGTCAATGTATTCTGAACATAATATATAAAAGAGTGTATCAGGTTTTTTAAACATCCATCCTTCTTTTTAGAATTTTTGGATTAAGAGAATATTAATATTAAAAAAATATTTTTTTTAATTAATTTTGAAGGTGTCATTACAGTTGTTTTTCTTTAATTAGGAGAAAACAATAATGTAAGTTTGTAAGAATTTACTAACTTAAAAAAAAAAAAAATCCTACACCAGCGTTTCTCAAAGTGTGGGGCGCGCCCCACTGGTGGGGAATAGAGACATGACAGGTGGGGCGCGAGGAACGGGAGGAAATTTCACTTTCAATTTTTTTTAAAATTATTATATTTTTAGATAATTTTTTTTACTATTCTTTCATTTTCTATACACACTGTAAATCACTTTGTGATTCTGTCTGTGAAATCCGCTATATAAATAAATGGAAATTACCGGTACTTATTTTTACTGTAGGCTTTATATTTCTCGGCAGGAGCGAAAGTTTGACAGACATAGCAACAGTAACTAATGGGGGCGGGGCTAAGCGGAACAAACTTTCGAGCGGATGGGTAGCAGGCTAATGTGTGGATCACAATTACACAAATATATACATTTGTGACTCACACCTCAAAGGTCGTCGAGCCAGAGCCAGCGCCTGCAGAGAAACAAAAATGTGACGGGCACGCACTGTGTCATTCACCGGGAAGCACTCGCGTCAAGGCAGCTCAGCCCCGAACTCAATGAGGTTTTAACAGATGTTGTGAGCGCGGTAAATTTGATCAAAACACGACCACTGAAAGCGCGACTGTTCTCTGCACTGTGTGAGGAAATGGGAGCTGATCATACAGCCGTGCTGTTTCACAGTGAAGCAAGGTGGCTCTCCTGGGGGAAAGTGCTGTCACTTGCCCTGTCTTGCCAAATGCATAGCTCCTCCTTTTTTTTTTGCAAAGATTGCAAAGTGGCACTTTTATTGTATTTATTATTGAACTTGATGCAAGTTATTTGATTTATTATTGAACTTGATGCAAGTTATAACACTTTTTTTGATTTATTATTGAACTTGATGCAAGTTATAACACTTTTGTTTTATTTATTATTGAACTTGATGCAAGTTATAACACTTTTTTTGATTTATTATTGAACTTGATGCAAGTTGTAACACTTTTTTTGATTTATTATTGAACTTGATGCAAGTTATTGGATTTATTATTGAACTTGATGCAAGTTATAACACTTTTTTCGATTTATTATTGAACGTGATGCAAGTTATAACACTTTCTTTTATTATTGAACTTGATGCAAGTTATAACACTTTTTTTGATTTATTATTGAACTTGATGCAAGTTATAACACTTTTATTTGATTTATTATTGAACTTGATGCAAGTTATAACACTTTTTTGATTTATTACTGAACGTGATGCAAGTTATAACACTTTTTTGGATTTATTATTGAACTTGATGCAAGTTATAACAGTTTTTTTTTAAATTATTGAACGTGATGCAAGTTATAACACTTTTTTTGATTTATTATTGAACTTGATGCAAGTTATAACACTTTTGTTTTATTTATTATTGAACTTGATGGAAGTTATTTTATTTATTATTGAACTTGATGCAAGTTATACCACAGCTGCACAGTTATTTTATTTATTATTGAACTTAATGTTATTTTATGTTATTGAGTTCGAATGTATACAACTTGATGTTCAATAAATTTGAAAATGTTAAAGCTTGGCATTAGCGCTCTGTTGGGGCGATGGGGGCAGGTGGGGCTTGAAAACTCCCCCTTGTCCAAAGTGGGGGATGACAAAAAAAGTTTGAGAACCACTGTCCTACACACACTTTATTTTAATTCAAAACCAGAACCATACGTGCTCTTTGAAGTTTTTAAAGAGATTTTTAATGTTTTTGAAGATTAAGAAATTATTTAGTTTGAATGTTTTTGTTAATTATTAAAACCAGATTTTATGAGGTTTTAAGGAATCCTCCAAAATTAGATTGAGATTTTAATACATAATTCAGTTAGTCTTAAAATAGGGGTGCCCCGATCCAATATTTGGTGTCTAATATCGGTCCGATATTAGCAAAAATCATCTTGCGTCTAAAATCTCTGTTTTAAAAAGTTTGTGATACGTTTTTTAGGAGTTGATCAAGCAAAAAAAAAACAATTTAGCTCTTTTTAAAATTTTCAATTAAAAAAAACTAATGTCCAGTTTTAGCGCTTTATTTAAATGTTTTCATTCAAAGTTTTTCAAGAATCTTAAAGATATTTTTGTGTACATTTTCTCATTAAGTTTTAAGGATGTACTATTTTTTAAGAATCCTTGAAAATATGTTTTTTTAATTTATTTTTTAAAGTTTGTGATAAGTTTTTTAGGAGTTGATCAAGCAAAAAAACAAACAATTTAGCTTTTTTTTTTAACATTTTCAATTAAAAAAACTAATGTCCAGTTTTCGTGCTTTATTTAAATGTTTTCATTCAAAGTTTTTCAAGAATCTTAAAGATATTTCTGTGTACAATTTCTCATTAAGTTTTAAGGATGTACTTTTTTTAAGAATCCTTGAAAATACGGTTACATTTAAAAAAAAAAAGAGTTTGAGATAAGTTTTTTAGGAGTTGATCAAGCAAAAAACAAACAATTTAGCTCTTTTTAAAATGTTCTATTAAAAAAAACTAACGTCCAGTTTTAGCGCTTTTTATCAAGAATCTTAAAGATATTTTTGTGTACATTTTCTCGTTAAGTGTTAAGGATGTACTTTTTTTTAAGAATCATTGAAAATATATTTTTAAATTTTTGTTTTTAAAGTTTGTGATAAGTTTTTTAGGAGTTGATCAAGCAAAAAAAAAACCAATTTAGCTCTTTTTAAAAATTTCAATTAAAAAAACTAATGTCAAGTTTTGGTGCTTTGTTTAATGTTTTCATTTAAAGTTTTTCAAGACTTACAGATATTTTTGTGTACATTTTCTCATTAAGTTTTAAGGATGTACTTTTTTTTTAAGAATCCTTAAAAATATGGTTACATTTTTTTTTTTTTAAAGTTTGTGATACATTTTTTAGGAGTTGATCAAGCAAAAAACCCACAATTTAGCTCTTTTTAAAATTTTCAATTAAAAAAACTCATGTCCAGTTTTAGTGCTTTATTTAAATGTTTTCATTCAAAGTTTTTCAAGAATCTTAAAGATATTTCTGTGTACGTTTTCTCATTAAGTTTCAAAGATGTACTTATTTTAAGAATCCTTGAAAATATGGTTAAAACTTTTTTTTCAAAAGTTTGTGATAAGTTTTTTAGGAGTTGATCAAGCAACAAAAAAACAATTTAGCTCTTTTTAAAATGTTCAATTAAAAAACTAATGTCCAGTTTTAGTGCTTTATTTAAATGTTTTTATTCAAAATTTTTCAAGAATCTTAAAGATATTTTTGTGTTAAATTTCTCATTAAGTTTTAAGGATGTAATTTTTTTTAAGAATCCTTGAAAATATGTTTTTTTTTTTTTTTTTAAAGTTTGTGATAAGTTTTTTAGGAGTTGATCAAGCAAAAAAAACAATTTAGCTCTTTTTAACATTTTCAATTAAAAAACTAATGTCCAGTTTTAGTGCTTTATTTAAATGTTTTCATTCAAAGTTTTTCAAGAATCTTAAAGATATTTTTGTGTTAAATTTCTCATTAAGTTTTAAGGATGTAATTTTTTTTAAGAATCCTTGAAAATATGTTTTTTTTAATTTTTTTTTTTTTAAGTTTGTGATAGGGTTTTTAGGAGGCGATCAAGCAAAAAAACAAAACAATTTACCGGTAGCTCTTTTAAAAATGTTCAATTAAAAAACTAATGTCCAGTTTTAGTGCTTTGTTTAAATGTTTTCATCAAAGTTTTTCAAGAATCTTAAAGATATTTTTGTATACATTTTCTCATTAAGTTTTAAAGATGTACTTTTTTTTAAAGAATCCTTGAAAATATGGTTAATTTTTTTTTTTTTTTTTAAGTTTGTGATTGGGTTTTTAGGAGGCGATCAAGCAAAAAAAAAACTATTTAGCTCTTTTAAAAATGTTCAATTAAAAAACTAATGTCCAGTTTTAGTGCTTTATTTAAATATTTTCATTCCAATTTTTCAAGAATCTTAAAGATATTTTTGTGTACATTTTCTCATTAAGTTTTAAAGATGTACTTATTTTAAGAATCCTTGAAAATATGGTTACATTTTTTTTTTTTTTTTTAAAGTTTGTGATAAGTTTTTTAGGAGTTGATCAAGCAAAAAACTACAACAATATAGCTCTTTTTAAAATTTTCAATTAAAAAAATAATGTCCAGTTTTAGTGCTTTATTTAAATGTTTTCATTTAAAGTTTTTCAAGAAGCTAAAATATATTTTTGTGTACATTTTCTTATTAAGATTTAAGGATGCACTTTTTTTAAGAATTCTTGAAAATATGGTTAAAACATTTTTTTAAAAAGCTTGTGATACGTTTTTTAGGAGTTGATCAAGCAAAAAACAACAAGAATTTAGCTCTTTTAAAAATGTTCAATTAAAAAACTAATGTCCAGTTTTAGTGCTTTATTTAAATGTTTTCATTCAAAGTTTTTCAAGAATCTTAAAGATATTTTTGTGTACATTTTCTCATTAAGTTTTAAAGGTGTACTTTTTTTAAGAATCCTTGAAAATATGGTTACATTTTTTTTTTTTTAAGTTTGTGATAAGTTTTTTAGGAGTTGATCAAGCAAAAAAACTACAACAATTTAGCTCTTTTTAAAATTTTCAATTAAAAAATAATGTCCAGTTTTAGTGCTTTATTTAAATGTTTTCATTTATAGTTTTTCAAGAATCTTAAAGATATTTTTGTGTACATTTTCTCATTACGATTTAAGGATGTACTTTTTTTAAGAATCCTTGAAAATATGGTTAAAACATTTAAAAAAAAAATTTGTGATACGTTTTTAGGAGTCGATCAAGCAAAAAAACAATTTAGCTCTTTTTAAAATGTTCAATTAAAAAACTAATGTTTTCATTCAAAGTTTTTCAAGAATCTTAAAGATATGTTTGTGTACATTTTTTCATTAAGTTTTAAGGATGTACTTTTTTTTAAGAATCCTTGAAAATATTGTTAAAATTTTTAAAAATAAGTTTGTCATACGTTTTTTAGGAGTTGATCAAGCAAAAAAAAAAGAATTTAGCTCTTTTTAAAATTTTCAATTAAAAAAACTAATGTCAAGTTTTAGTACTTTGTTTAAATGTTTTCATTTAAAGTTTTTCAAGACTCTTACAGATATTTTGTGTACATTTTCTCATTAAGTTTTAAGGATGTACTTTTTTTTTAAGAATCCTTGAAAATATGGTTAAAACGTTTTTTTTTTCAAAGTTTGTGATAAGTTTTTTAGGAGTTGATCAAGCAACAAAAAAACAATTCAGCTATTTTTAAAATGTTCAATTAAAAAACGAATGTCCAGTTTTAGTGCTTTATTTAAATGTTTTCATTCAAAGTTTTTCAAGAATCTTAAAGATATTTTTGTGTTAAATTTCTCATTAAGTTTTAAGGATGTAATTTTTTTTAAGAATCCTTGAAAATATGTTTTTAATTTTTTTTTTTTTTTTAAAGTTTGTGATAGGGTTTTTAGGAGGCAATCAAGCAAAAACAACAACAATTTAGCTCTTTTAAAAATTTTCAATTAAAAAACTAATGTCCAGTTTTAGTGCTTTATTTAAATGTTTTCATTCAAAGTTTTTCAAGAATCTTAAAGATATTTTTGTGTACATTTTCTCATTAAGTTTTAAAGGTGTACTTTTTTTAGGAATCCTTGAAAATATGATTACATTTTTTTTTTAAAGTTTGTGGGAGGGTTTTTAGGAGGCGATCAAGCAAAAAACAACAATTTTGCTCTTTTAAAAATTTTCAGTTAAAAAACTAATGTCCAGTTTTAGTGCTTTATTTAAATGTTTTCATTTATAGTTTTTCAAGAATCTAAAAGATATTTCTGTGTACGTTTTCTCATGACGTTTTAAGGATGTACTTTTTTTAAGAATCCTTGAAAATATGGTCAACATTTTTTTTTTTTAAGTTTGTCATATGTTTTTTAGGAGTTGATCAAGCAAAAAAAAGAATTTCGCTCTTTTTAAAATTTTCAATTAAAAAAACTAATCTCAAGTTTTAGTGCTTTGATTAAATGTTTTCATTTAAAGTTTTTCAAGACTCTTACAGATATTTTTGTGTACATTTTCTCATTAAGTTTTAAGGGTGTACTTTTTTTTTAAGAATCCTTGAAAATATGGTTAAATTTTTTTTTCTTCTAAGTTTGTGATAAGTTTTTTAGGAGTTGATCAAGCAAAAAACTACAACAATTTAGCTCTTTTTAAAATGTTCAATTAAAAAAATAATGTACAGTTTTAGTGCTTTATTTAAATGTTTTCATTTATAGTTTTTCAAGAATCTAAAAGATATTTTTGTGTACATTTTCTCATTAAGATTTAAGGATGTACTTTTTTTAAGAATCCTTGAAAATATGGTTAAAACATTTAAAAAAAAAGTAAGTTTGTGATACCTTTTTTAGGAGTTGATCAAGCAAAAAAACAAAACAATTTAGCTCTTTTTAAAATGTTCAATTAAAAAACTAATGTTTTCATTCAAAGTTTTTCAAGAATCTTAAAGATATGTTTGTGTACATTTTTTCATTAAGTTTTAAGGATGTACTTTTTTTTAAGAATCCTTGAAAATATCGTTAAAATAAAAAAAAAAGTAAGTTTGTGATACGTTTTTTAGGAGTTGATCAAGCAAAAAAAACAAACAATTTAGCTCTTTTTAAAATTTTCAATTAAAAAACTCATGTCCAGTTTTAGTGCTTTATTTAAATGTTTTCATTCAAAGTTTTTCAAGGATCTTAAAGATATTTTTGTGTACATTTTCTCATTAAGTTTTAAGGATGTACTTTTTTTTAAGAATCCTTGAAAATATGGTTAAATTAAAAAAAAAGTTTGTGATAAGTTTTTTAGGAGTTGATCAAGCAAAAAAAACACAATTTAGCTCTTTTTAAAATTTTCAATTAAAAAAACAATGTCCAGTTTTAGTGCTTTATTTAAATGTTTTCATTTAAAGTTTTTCAAGAATCTAAAAGATATTTTTGTGTACATTTTCTCATTAAGATTTAAGGATGTACTTTTTTTAAGAATCCTTGAAAATATGGTTAAAACATTTAAAAAAAAAAGTTTGTGATACGTTTTTAGGAGTCGATCAAGAAAAAAAAACAATTTAACTCTTTTTAAAATGTTCAATTAAAAATCTAATGTTTTCATTCAAAGTTTTTCAAGAATCTTAAAGATATTTCTGTGTACATTTTCTCATGAAGTTTTAAGGATGTACTTTTTTTTAAAGAATCCTTGAAAATATGGTTACATTTTTTTTTTAAAAGTTTGTGATACATTTTTTAGGAGTTGATCAAGCATAAAAAACACAATTTAGCTCTTTTTAAAATTTTCAGTTAAAAAAACTCATGTCCAGTTTTAGTGCTTTATTTAAATGTTTTCATTACAATTTTTTCAAGAATCTTAAAGATATGTTTGTGTACATTTTCTCATTAAGTTTTAAGGATGTACTTTTTTTTAAGAATCCTTGAAAATATGGTTAAAACTTTTTTTTCAAAAGTTTGTGATAAGTTTTTTAGGAGTTGATCAAGCAACAAAAAAACAATTTAGCTCTTTTTAAAATGTTCAATTAAAAAACTAATGTCCAGTTTTAGTGCTTTATTTAAATGTTTTTATTCAAAGTTTTTCAAGAATCTTAAAGATATTTTTGTGTTAAATTTCTCATTAAGTTTTAAGGATGTAATGTTTTTTAAGAATCCTTGAAAATATGTTTTTTTTTTTTTTTTTTTTTTTAAAGTTTGTGATAAGTTTTTTAGGAGTTGATCAAGCAAAAAAAACAATTTAGCTCTTTTTAACATTTTCAATTAAAAAACTAATGTCCAGTTTTAGTGCTTTATTTTAATGTTTTCATTCAAAGTTTTTCAAGAATCTTAAAGATATTTCTGTGTACAATTTCTCATTAAGTTTTAAGGACGTACTTTTTTTAAGAATCCTTGAAAATACGGTTACATTTTAAAAAAAAAAGAGTTTGAGATAAGTTTTTTAGGAGTTGATCAAGCAAAAAACAAACAATTTAGCTCTTTTTAAAATGTTCTATTAAAAAAAACTAACGTCAAGTTTTAGCGCTTTTTATCAAGAATCTTAAAGATATTTTTGTGTACATTTTCTCGTTAAGTGTTAAGGATGTACTTTTTTTTAAGAATCATTGAAAATATGTTTTAAAATTTTTGTTTTTAAAGTTTGTGATAAGTTTTTTAGGAGCAAAAAAACCCCGATTTAGCTCTTTTTAAAAATTTCAATTAAAAAAACTAATGTCAAGTTTTGGTGCTTTGTTTAATGTTTTCATTTAAAGTTTTTCAAGACTCTTACAGATATTTTTGTGTACATTTTCTCATTAAGTTTTAAGGATGTACTTTTTTTTTAAGAATCCTTAAAAATATGGTTACATTTTTTTTTAAAGTTTGTGATACATTTTTTAGGAGTTGATCAAGCAAAAAAAACACAATTTAGCTCTTTTTAAAATTTTCAATTAAAAAAACTCATGTCCAGTTTTAGTGCTTTATTTAAATGTTTTCATTTAAAGTTTTTCAAGACTCTTACAGATATTTTTGTGTACATTTTCTCATTAAGTTTTAAGGATGTACTTTTTTTTTAAGAATCCTTAAAAATATGGTTACATTTTTTTTTTAAAGTTTGTGATACATTTTTTAGGAGTTGATCAAGCAAAAAAACCCACAATTGAGCTCTTTTTAAAATTTTCAATTAAAAAAACTCATGTCCAGTTTTAGTGCTTTATTTAAATGTTTTCATTCAAAGTTTTTCAAGAATCTTAAAGATATTTTTGTGTACATTTTCTCATTAAGTTTTAAGGATGTAATTTTTTTTAAGAATCCTTGAAAATGTTTTTATTTTTTTTTATTTTTTTAAGTTTGTGATAGGGTTTTTAGGAGGCGATCAAGCAAAAAAACAAAACAATTTAGCTCTTTTAAAAATGTTCAATTAAAAAACTAATGTCCAGTTTTAGTGCTTTGTTTAAATGTTTTCATCAAAGTTTTTCAAGAATCTTAAAGATATTTTTGTGTACATTTTCTCATTAAGTTTTAAAGATGTACTTTTTTTTATGTCTAGCATTAAAAGATTACAGTTGGTACAAAATGCGGCTGCTAGACTTTTGACAAGAACAAGAAAGTTTGATCATATTACGCCTATACTGGCTCACCTGCACTGGCTTCCTCTGCACTTAAGATGCAACTTTAAGGTTTTACTACTTACGTATAAAATACTACACGGTCTAGCTCCAGCCTATCTTGCCGATTGTATTGTACCATATGTCCCGGCAAGAAATCTGCGTTCAAAGAACTCCGGCTTATTAGTGATTCCCAGAGCCCAAAAAAAGTCTGCGGGCTGTAGAGTGTTTTCTATTCGGGCTCCAGCACTATGGAATGCCCTCCCGGTGACAGTTAGAGATGCTACCTCAGTAGAAGCATTTAAGTCCCATCTTAAAACTCATTTGTATACTCTAGCCTTTGAATAGCCCCCCCTTTTTTTTAGACCAGTTGATCTGCCGTTTCTTTTCTTTTCTCCTCTGCTCCCCCCTATCCCTTGTGGAAGGGGAGACACACAGATCCGGTGGCCATGGATGGGGTGCTGGCTGTCCGGTGTCGGGACCCGGGGTGGACCGCTCGCCTGTATATCGGTTGGGAACATCTCTGCGCTGCTGACCCGTTTAGTTTGTGGGAGGGTTTTTAGGAGGCGATCAAGCAAAAAAACAACAATTTACCTCTTTTAAAAATTTTCAGTTAAAAAACTAATGTCCAGTTTTAGTGCTTTATTTAAATGTTTTCATTTATAGTTTTTCAAGAATCTAAAAGATATTTCTGTGTACGTTTTCTCATGACGTTTTAAGGATGTACTTTTTTTAAGAATCCTTGAAAATATGGTCAACATCTTTTTTTTTAAGTTTGTCATATGTTTTTTAGGAGTTGATCAAGCAAAAAAAAGAAATTCGCTCTTTTTAAAATTTTCAATTAAAAAAACTAATGTCAAGTTTTAGTGCTTTGATTAAATGTTTTCATTTAAAGTTTTTCAAGACTCTTACAGATATTTTTGTGTACATTTTCTCATTAAGTTTTAAGGGTGTACTTTTTTTTTAAGAATCCTTGAAAATATGGTTAAATTTTTTTTTTTTTTAAGTTTGTGATAAGTTTTTTAGGAGTTGATCAAGCAAAAAACTACAACAATTTAGCTCTTTTTAAAATTTTCAATTAAAAAAATAATGTACAGTTTTAGTGCTTTATTTAAATGTTTTCATTTATAGTTTTTCAAGAATCTAAAAGATATTTTTGTGTACATTTTCTCATTAAGATTTAAGGATGTACTTTTTTTAAGAATCCTTGAAAATATGGTTAAAACATTTAAAAAAAAAAATTTGTGATACGTTTTTAGGAGTCGATCAAGCAAAAAACAACAACAATTTAGCTCTTTTTAAAATGTTCAATTAAAAAACTAATGTTTTCATTCAAAGTTTTTCAAGAATCTTAAAGATATGTTTGTGTACATTTTTTCATTAAGTTTTAAGGATGTACTTTTTTTTAAGAATCCTTGAAAATATCGTTAAAATAAAAAAATAAAAAAATTTGTGATACGTTTTTTAGGAGTTGATCAAGCAAAAAAAAGAATTTAGCTCTTTTTAAAATTTTCAATTAAAAAAACTAATGTCCAGTTTTAGTGCTTTATTTAAATGTTTTCATTCAAAGTTTTTCAAGAATCTTAAAGATATTTCTGTGTACATTTTCTCATGAAGTTTTAAGGATGTACTTTTTTTAAAGAATCCTTGAAAATATGGTTACATTTTTTTTTTTAAAGTTTGTGATACATTCTTTAGGAGTTGATCAAGCAAAAAAAACACAATTTAGCTCTTTTTAAAATTTTCAATTAAAAAAACTCATGTCCAGTTTTAGTGCTTTATTTAAATATTTTCATTAAATTTTTTTCAAGAATCTTAAAGATATTTTTGTGTACATTTTCTCATTAAGTTTTAAGGATGTACTTTTTTTTAAAGAATCCTTGAAAATATGTTTTTAAATTTATTTTTTTTTAAAGTTTGTGATAAGTTTTTTAGGAGTTGATCAAGCAAAAAAAACAAAACAATTTAGCTCTTTTTAACATTTTCAATTAGAAAACTAATGTCCAGTTTTAGTGCTTTATTTAAATGTTTTCATTCAAAGTTTTTCAAGAATCTTAAATATATTTTTGTGCACATTTTCTCACTAAGTTTTAAAGATGTACTTTTTTTAAGAATCCTTGAAAATATGGTTAAAAATGTTTTTCTAAAAAGTTTGTGATACGTTTTTTAGGAGTTGATCAAGCAAAAAAAAAAAAACAGTTTAGCTCTTTTTAACATTTTCAATTAAAAAACTAATGTCCAGTTTTCGTGCTTTATTTAAATGTTTTCATTCAAAGTTTTTCAAGAATCTTAAAGATATTTTTGCTACATTTTCTCATTAAGTTTTAAGGATGTACTTTTTTTTAAGAATCCTTGAAAATATGTTTTAAATTTTCTTTTTTTTTTAAAGTTTGTGATAAGTTTTTTAGGAGTTGATCAAGCAAAAAACCCCACAATTTAGCTCTTTTTAAAATTTTAAATTAAAAAACCTCATGTCCAGTTTTAGTGCTTTATTTAAATATTTTCATTCAAAATTTTTCAAGAATCTTAAAGATATGTTTGTGTACATTTTTTCATTAAGTTTTAAGGATGTACTTTTTTTTAAGAATCCTTGAAAATATTGTTAAAATTTTTAAAAATAAGTTTGTCATACGTTTTTTAGGAGTTGATCAAGCAAAAAAAAAGAATTTAGCTATTTTTAAAATGTTCAATTAAAAAACTAATGTCCAGTTTTAGTGCTTTATTTAAATGTTTTCATTCAAAGTTTTTCAAGAATATTAAAGATATTTTTGTGTTAAATTTCTCATTAAGTTTTAAGGATGTAATTTTTTTTAAGAATCCTTGAAAATATGTTTTTAAATTTTTTTTTTTTTTTAAGTTTGTGATAGGGTTTTTAGGAGGCGATCAAGCAAAAACAACAATTTAGCTCTTTTAAAAATTTTCAATTAAAAAACTAATGTCCAGTTTTAGTGCTTTATTTAAATGTTTTCATTCAAAGTTTTTCAAGAATCTTAAAGATATTTTTGTGTACATTTTCTCATTAAGTTTTAAAGGTGTACTTTTTTTAGGAATCCTTGAAAATATGATTAAATTTTTTTTTTAAAAGTTTGTGGGAGGGTTTTTAGGAGGCGATCAAGCAAAAAAACAACAATTTACCTCTTTTAAAAATTTTCAGTTAAAAAACTAATGTCCAGTTTTAGTGCTTTATTTAAATGTTTTCATTTATAGTTTTTCAAGAATCTAAAAGATATTTCTGTGTACGTTTTCTCATGACGTTTTAAGGATGTACTTTTTTTAAGAATCCTTGAAAATATGGTCAACATCTTTTTTTTTAAGTTTGTCATATGTTTTTTAGGAGTTGATCAAGCAAAAAAAAGAAATTCGCTCTTTTTAAAATTTTCAATTAAAAAAACTAATGTCAAGTTTTAGTGCTTTGATTAAATGTTTTCATTTAAAGTTTTTCAAGACTCTTACAGATATTTTTGTGTACATTTTCTCATTAAGTTTTAAGGGTGTACTTTTTTTTTAAGAATCCTTGAAAATATGGTTACATTTTTTTTTTTTTTAAGTTTGTGATAAGTTTTTTAGGAGTTGATCAAGCAAAAAACTACAACAATTTAGCTCTTTTTAAAATTTTCAATTAAAAAAATAATGTACAGTTTTAGTGCTTTATTTAAATGTTTTCATTTATAGTTTTTCAAGAATCTAAAAGATATTTTTGTGTACATTTTCTCATTAAGATTTAAGGATGTACTTTTTTTAAGAATCCTTGAAAATATGGTTAAAACATTTAAAAAAAAAAATTTGTGATACGTTTTTAGGAGTCGATCAAGCAAAAAACAACAACAATTTAGCTCTTTTTAAAATGTTCAATTAAAAAACTAATGTTTTCATTCAAAGTTTTTCAAGAATCTTAAAGATATGTTTGTGTACATTTTTTCATTAAGTTTTAAGGATGTACTTTTTTTTAAGAATCCTTGAAAATATCGTTAAAATAAAAAAATAAAAAAATTTGTGATACGTTTTTTAGGAGTTGATCAAGCAAAAAAAAGAATTTAGCTCTTTTTAAAATTTTCAATTAAAAAAACTAATGTCCAGTTTTAGTGCTTTATTTAAATGTTTTCATTCAAAGTTTTTCAAGAATCTTAAAGATATTTCTGTGTACATTTTCTCATGAAGTTTTAAGGATGTACTTTTTTTAAAGAATCCTTGAAAATATGGTTAAATTTTTTTTTTTAAAGTTTGTGATACATTCTTTAGGAGTTGATCAAGCAAAAAAAACACAATTTAGCTCTTTTTAAAATTTTCAATTAAAAAAACTCATGTCCAGTTTTAGTGCTTTATTTAAATATTTTCATTAAATTTTTTTCAAGAATCTTAAAGATATTTTTGTGTACATTTTCTCATTAAGTTTTAAGGATGTACTTTTTTTTAAAGAATCCTTGAAAATATGTTTTTAAATTTATTTTTTTTTAAAGTTTGTGATAAGTTTTTTAGGAGTTGATCAAGCAAAAAAAACAAAACAATTTAGCTCTTTTTAACATTTTCAATTAGAAAACTAATGTCCAGTTTTAGTGCTTTATTTAAATGTTTTCATTCAAAGTTTTTCAAGAATCTTAAATATATTTTTGTGCACATTTTCTCACTAAGTTTTAAAGATGTACTTTTTTTAAGAATCCTTGAAAATATGGTTAAAAATGTTTTTCTAAAAAGGTTGTGATACGTTTTTTAGGAGTTGATCAAGCAAAAAAAAAAAAAAACAGTTTAGCTCTTTTTAACATTTTCAATTAAAAAACTAATGTCCAGTTTTAGTACTTTATTTAAATATTTTCATTAAAAAATTTTCAAGAATCTTAAAGATATTTTTGTGTACATTTTCTCATTAAGTTTTAAGCATGTACTTTCTTTTAAGAATCCTTGAAAATATGTTTTTTTTCTTTTTTTTTTTTTTAAAGTTTGTGATAAGTTTTTTTAGGAGAAACAACAACAATTTAGCTCTTTTTAAAATTTTCAATTAAAAAAATAATGTCCAGTTTTAGTGCTTTGTTATTTTAGAATTCTTGAAAATATGGTTCAAAATTTTTAGCGTCATTTTTAAAGTAACACAAAAAAAGGTTTTCATTTCTAAAATAATGTTCGTTTTTGTTGTTTTTCAAGGGCCCTAAAATGTGTTTTTATTCCACTTCACTTGTGTTTAATATGCATAATAATGAAGTCTGGTTTTTTTATTTTATTTTTAAAGCGCATGTAAAAAGATATTTAAGGAAATACGACTTTCCTTTCCAGCGGATGTACATCATTTTTCCTGTACACTGAAGACAAGACGAAAGAGGAAGAACATCTTATTTTTATGGCTCATTGATCTCCTCCATCTGACAGCTGGATGTGTCTCACCAGTAGTGTTCCGGCGCGTGTAAACTAAAGAAAAACCCTCCACTTCCTTCTTTAAACGCTGCCTGTTGCGATTTAGTTAGCGTGAATACAAATGTGCTGTCAGTTAACTTGAAAAAACCACGACTGTTGTGCTGCGTCCAAAAACCACAAAAACACATGTCTCCTCGTCCTTCCTCTTCTGCTTTCAATTCTCGCCGCTGTATGGCTCAATATCCTGTTTGACTGAGAGGAAGGGGTCTGTCTGACCTACATGTCGCCCTAATCGCTGCCATCCTTTGGCTCGCCCGCCTTGACATGTGACCTCCTCCAAACACCCTAATTGGTCCGCGTGATCCCGCCTCGTTAAATCGACCGTGGTACTAATGCTGGGTCTAATGCGGACTGCGGCATCAGCGCCAGTCTGTATTTACCCTCAGATCCCGGCAGATAGGAGGCTCGCCATTACACGCTAAAGCTCCGCTAATAGATTTAGCATTGATCCGCCAAGGCTGTAAAATGGCTCAAAAGGCTCACAAAAAAACAACAAAAAAAAGCTGTTACAAACAGACTGTAAGCGGGAAAAAAAAATTGTTTCCCTTATACCAGACCTTTGCAAAATAAGGCCCGCGGGAAGTCCCAACTTAAAGGGGAACATTATCACCAGACCTATGTAAGCGTCAATATACCGTATTTTCCGCACTATTAGCCGCACCTAAAAACCACAAATTTACTCAAAAGCTGACAGTGCGGCTTTTAACCCGGTGCGCTTTATATATGGATTAATATTAAGATTCATTTTCATAAAGTTTCGGTCTCGCAACTACGGTAAACAGCCGCCATCTTTTTTCCCCGTAGAAGAGGAAGTGCTTCTTCTTCTACGCAAGCAACCGCCAAGGTAAGCACCCGCCCCCATAGAACAGGAAGCGCTTCTTCTTCTACTGTAAGCAACCACCCGCCCGCGTAGAAGAAGAAAAAGCGCGCGGATATTACCGTACGTTTCATTTCCTTTGTGTGTTTACATCTGTAAAGACCACAAAATGGCTCCTACTAAGCGACAGGGATCCGGTTCATGAAAAGACGCAATCTCTCCATCCGCACACGGATTACTATTTCACAGCAACTGCCTAAAGACTTTCAAGAAAAGCTGGCTACTTTCCGTGCATATTGTAAAAACAAGATAGCTGAAAAAAAGATCCGGCCAGAGAACATTATCAACATGGACTTTTGATATTCCTGTGAACCGCACTGTGGATACAACGGGAGCACGTACGGTGAATATTCGCACCACAGGGAATGAGAAGTCATCCTTCACTGTGGTTCTAGCTTGCCATGCTAATGGCCAGAAACTTCCACCCATGGTGATATTCAAAAGGAAGACCTTGCCAAAAGAGACCTTTCCAGCCGGCGTCATCATAAAAGCTAACTCGAAGGGATGGATGAAGAAAAGATGAGCGAGTGGTTAAAGTAAGTTTAAGTTTACGCGAAGAGGCCGGGTGGCTTTTTTCACGCAGCTCCGTCCATGTTGATATACGATTCCATGCGCGCCCACATCACGCTGGTTTTAATATATTATTAAAGTTTGACTGACCTATTTGACTGTTTTTTTGACATTCCTTTAGCGCAGTTAGATGCGGCTTACAACACGGGGCGGCTTATAGGTGGACAAAGTTTTGAAATATGCCGTTCATTGAAGGCGCGGCTTATAACCCAGGGCGCCTTATGGTGCGGAAAATATGGTACCTTGATGTTGCAGAAAAAAAGACCATACATTTTTTTAACCGATTTCCGAACTCTAAATGGGTGAATTTTGGCGAATTAAACGCCTTTCTAATATTCGCTCTCGGAGCGATGACGTCACATCGGGAAGCAATCCGCCATTTTCTCACTTTCGTCGGTGTGTTGTCGGAGGGTGTAACAACACGAACAGGGACGGATTCAAGTTGCACCAGTGGCCCAAAGATGCGAAAGTGGCAAGAAATTGGACGTTTGTTCCGCACACTTTACCGACGAAAGCTATGCTACGACAGAGATGGCAAGAATGTGTGGATATTAGAGATGCACGGTTTGCGGACACAACCGCGGAGTCCGCGGATTATCCGCGGGTCGGGCGGTTGAAATAAAAAAAAATTAGATTTTATCCGCGGGTCGGGTCGGGCGGTTGAAATAAAAAAAAATTAGATTTTAAATAGATTTAGGCGGGTGGCAGTTAAACCAATTCGGAAATATATATACATAGTTAAATGTTGTTACCCACATACGAAAAACGAGCAGGCACCTGCAGCATATGCCACAACAGAAGAAGAAAAAAAAAAGAGATAGCAACGCCGGCAGCAAACGTGGTACGCGACAAACTAAAAAAGGGAATACTAAAGACCAAGGGAAAAAAAGGCCAGAAAAGTTCAGCGTGGACTCGTTTTTATGAGGTTGTAAATCAGGATGATAGTAATGCTGGCTTGTGATTTGCAAGAGCTGCGACGCTGTTTATGTCTACGACAGTCACAAAACCGGGACATCTAACATGGTGCATCACATTTGTGCAAAACCCCGAACCTCCACAAACACCCTGAGCATGAGCAGTTTCGTCCGCCGTGATCCCAGAAGAGTGCCACAGGATGTTAAAACAAGGCTTACAGATGCATGTGTGAACGCAGCTGCCTGCAGCAGTTTGAGTGGCACCAGCGCGCTTGGAGGTGAGCTCAGCGCGGCTCCCAGATGATTGCGCACTGGTGTGCGTCTGGGCCGTGACAGCGTGGCATGCATTGAATGTCTCTGCTCCATTGGATCAGTCTCCTTTCTTTAACAGGCAAAAGCTTTATAACCTCACTAATGCCTTGCATCGTTTATATTAGATGTATAACAACGGGCGGGTGGCGGATGGCAGGCGGGTGCGGTTTTGATTAAATGTTAGTTCGGGTGGATGGCGGATGGTTGACGACTTTTGTGATGCGGTTGCGGATTAAATAATTGCCTATCCGCGCATCTCTAGTGGATATCCTG
The DNA here is from genome assembly GCF_033978685.3 of Nerophis lumbriciformis. Classification (NCBI taxonomy): domain Eukaryota; kingdom Metazoa; phylum Chordata; class Actinopteri; order Syngnathiformes; family Syngnathidae; genus Nerophis; species Nerophis lumbriciformis. The sequence goes on from NC_084580.2 coordinate 16,642,758, forward strand.
CGACACTCAAAGCAGATGCATTTCCAACGATAAAGTCAAAGAAATCTGCCGCCAGACCCTCAGGAAAAGAGAGCGGATGAGGGTATGTCTACAGAATATTGTCATGTCTGTGTAATCATGTTTTGTCTTAGTCATGTTTTGTTTTGTATAGTTATTGGACTCTTTAGTTTCTGGCTTTTCACTCCCTTGTCTTGTTTCCATGATTACCCATTAGTTTCACCTGTTCCACGTTTGGACTCATTGTGCACTCTTGTTTGTCACCATAGCAACCCATTAGTTTTCACCTGTCACGTCACGCACCTGTTTTCGTTAATCATGTCTGTAGTATTTAAGTTCATTGTTTTCAGTTTGTCTGTCTGGTGACATCCCGCATTTATACTTCTGCACACTCTCCACACACCCTTGCTGCTCTTTTTTCATGCCGGTTCCATGCCAAGTAAGTTTTTGTTTATTAAGCCACAGTTAGTGTTTTTTCTTGTTCATAGTTTCTGCCTTTGTGCAAGTATTTGTTTTCATAGCCAAGTCGTTTTTCCGCCACTGTGCGCGCTTTTCGTTTGTACTTTTTTTTTGTAGTTATAGTGTTTAAATAAATCATGTATTCACCTTCACGCCACGTATGGTCCAAATCTTTTGCACCTCGGGAGAACAAACCACGCCATAGTCCAAGTCTTGACAAATATATTAATTGATGAAAACTTTATTCATTACTCGCGGTTTTACGTAAATTATTATACATAAACTGTGTTTACCAATAATTTAGCTTAAAAACATTAATTTTTTTCAATCATTCGAGTACATTCGGGTAGTCTTGTGTAATGCAGTATTTTGTGTCTATATAGGTATGGTTAACCTGAGTGCTGAAATCGTGGAAAAATATATGTTCTTAGCGCGCCTGAAATGGGCTGTCTGCACTCTCAAAGTGCATGTTGTTGCCAAATGTATTTCATATGCTGTAAACCTAGTTCATAGTTGTTAGTTTCCTTTAATGCCAAACAAACACATACCAATCGTTGGTTAGAAGGCGATCGCCGAATTCGTCCTCGCTTTCTCCCGTGTCGCTGGCTGTCGTGTCGTTTTCGTCGGTTTCGCTTGCATACGGTTCAAACCGATATGGCTCAATAGCTTCAGTTTCTTCTTCAATTTCGTTTTCGCTACCTGCCTCCACACTACAACCATCCGTTTCAATACATGCGTAATCTGTTGAAACGCTTAAGCCGCTGAAATCCGAGTCTGAATCCGAGCTAATGTCGCTATAAAGTTGCTGTTCTATGCGCCATGTTTGTTTGTATTGGCATCACTATGTGACGTCACAGGAAAATGGACGGGTGTATATAACGATGGTTAAAATCAGGCACTTTGAAGCTTTTTTTAGGGATATTGCGTGATGGGTAAAATTTTGAAAAAAACTTCGAAAAATAAAATAAGCCACTGGGAACTGATTTTTAATGGTTTTAACCCTTCTGAAATTGTGATAATGTTCCCCTTTAAAAAAATAACATTTTTTTTATTTTTTATTTTTTATTTTTTAAAACAAAACTACCGATCTAGTGGTTAGAGCAGGGGTGGGCAATTCGTTTTTACCGGGGGCCGCATGAGCAACCTGAGCACTGCTGGAGGGCCACACCGACAATATTTCAATTAAATTTTGCTCAAATTATTTTTGATGTACCGTAAGATAAATAATAATAATAATAATAATAATTTCATTTAACCTAACTTAACTTTATACAAAAGCAGATTGCTTTTGATGGTTTTATTTTTAACACTGTCTTACACAACACTTCCTGATGTATAATACAATGCAAAAATTTAAATTTCTGTCACTTTATCCTGCATCCTCTTTAAAAGTCCAACAATTTTCCCCGTCAGATTTGGACAACCATCTGTTGTCACACCTGCCAGCTTGTCCCATTTCATGTCCAAACACGCATTTACCTATGTGAACAAGTCATTACCTGTGGTTGTCTCTTTAATTGACTGCATGGCTGCCAGCTCCTCCGTGATTTGAAAGTCTGCAGTTATCCCACGTAAGAAGATGAGCAGCTGGGCGGTGTCACGTACATCGCAGCTCTCATCCAAAGCCAGCGAAAAACAGTCAAAGTCGGCTGTTCTGTTCTTCAGCTGAAGCTCCAAGTTTCCAGCGATGGTCTCAACCCGCCTCGTTACAGTGCGTCGGGAGAGTGACACGTTCTCAAATGCGCCCCTCTTCTCCGGACATATCAGCGCAACAGAGTTCAATAAGCAATCCTTAATAAACTCTCCGTCAGAAAACGCCTTACTTTTTCTGGCGATTTTGTGAGAAATGAAAATTTTCAAGTATTTCTTATATATATGGCAGAGGGGTTAGTGCATCTGCCTCACAATACGAAGGTCCTGAGTAGTCTTGGGTTCAATCCCGGGCTCGGGATCTTTCTGTGTGGAGTTTGCATGTTCTCCCCGTGACTGCGTGGGTTCTCTCCGGGTACTCCGGCTTCCTCCCACCTCCAAAGACATGCACCTGGGGATAAGTTGATTGGCAACACTAAAATTGGCCCTAGTGTGTGGATGTGAGTGTAAATGTTGTCCGTCTATCTGTGTTGGCCCTGCGATGAGGTGGCGACTTGTCCAGGGTGTACCCCGCCTTCCGCCCGATTGTAGCTGAGATAGGCTCCAGCGCCCCCCGCGACCCCAAAGGGAATAAGCGGTAGAAAATGGATGGATGGATATATATATATATATATATATATATATATATATATATATATATATATATATATATATATATATATATATATATATATATATATATACATACACACGGTTCGACCACCGTGTTCAATGGAGAAGTCTGATCTACAAAATGTGCAGGCAGCATACCCCTTCCCCTTCGAGCTGTCCTGAATGAACTGAAATTATTTTTTCCAATCATTTTGGAACTTGCAAGCGTACTTCTTCTTCTTACTCGTCGTCGCCATTTCTCTTCTTCGTTCTTCTGCTTCGTCTATGTTACGTTTTTGGACATTACTACTTGCCCTAGTTTTGAAGCAATGCATGATGGGAATCCGGATGTTGTGTGTCAGTGTATTAACGTGCCGGCTGGAATAAACACACGCTGAGAAATAGCTCCGTGCCTGCCTACTTTATGGGTTATAGATAAACCTATGGATAATGGAGACATATATAATAGTCTCCTTTTCAGGTGAGGGAGGACGCTAAAGAGAGGCCTTCCCTCCTGCGTACTTGCTCTCTCTGTGACTTCCCAGTTCCCGTGTCTTATGTCCCTTGTGTTTCCCGCGGTACTTCCCGTGTCTCCCGTGATCGAGCTGTGTGCCTCAAATTCCCTCTGGGCTTTGGACTGCCTCCCTCGATCCTCGACCCCTACTTGGACACAGACCCTGTGGACTGCCTCCCTCGATCCTCGACCCCTGCTTGGACACGGACCCTTTTGATGCCTCACTATACCCCCCCGACAACCTGCCTGAACTTCCGCCAATCGCTCAACATTTACGGTAACACTCAACAGTAAATTCATACACATACTTGCCAACCTTGAGACCTCTGAATTCGGGAGATGGGGGGGGGTTGTTGAGATGGGCGGGGTTCCGGGGGGGGCGGGGTTTGGTGGTAGCGGGGGATGTATATTGTAGTGTCCCGGAAGAGTTAGTGCTGCAAGGGGTTCTGGGTATTTGTTCTGTTGTGTTTATGTTGTGTTACGGTGCGGATGTTCTCCCGAAATATGTTTGTCATTCTTGTTTGGTGTGGGTTCACAGTGTGGCGCATATTTGTAAATGTGTTAAAGTTGTTTATACTGCCACCCTCAGTGTGACCTGTATGGCTGTTGATCAAGTATGCCTTGCATTCACTTATGTGTATGTAAAAGCCGCATATATTATGTGACTGGGCCGTCACGCTGTTTGTATGGAGGAAAAGCGGACGTGACCACAGGTTGTAGAGGAAGCTAAAGGCACGTCCCCAATATTGTTGTCCGGGTGGAAATCGGGAGAAATTCGGGAGAATGGTTGCCCCGGGAGATTTTCGGGAGGGGCACTGAAATTCATGAGTCTGACGGGAAAATCGGGAGTGTATGGTTGCACACACCATACACTCTCTTGGATTTTGTCACACTCCATATACCCTTGTTTAGATTATATTATTATTGTTTGATTATTATATATATTGTGTATATATATAATAAATCATAGAGTTACTATGCCCCCTTGTTGTCTGTGCCGTTTATTCCCCCCCTGAACATAACACTCAGCTTATTACATTTTCCAAGTAGCTTTTATATATATAGTGTATTACTAAAAATTGATTAAAAAATGGTGTAACATACCTAAAGGGAAACATAAGAGAAACAACCTACCTCCTTTCTCTATAGTTGAGTGTAATGGGAAGAAAGTGTGCAAAAAAGCAATTCCACATGAGAACATTTATCGTAATATCACTCTAATCTCCCTACTTTGTGTAAGAACATGCTATTGCAACGGGAGATGAAGGCCTGGGGTCTTTTTTCGTCGCAATTGAATCTGTTATTTTCTCTGTGCAGAATACAAGGAGTGAAACTTTAACAACACAAGAGCTGCCTTGTTTCATCGCTGCATTCCGTTTGAAGCAGCCGCCTTAGCGCGGATGAAACAGAAAGTAAAATGGCGGCGTGCCCCGAGTCTTTTATGTTGAGGGAAAAAGATGCAGTCGACTTCAGCCGCCGCCGCATTTTAGATCACAACGCCTGCTTAAATGCATTCTCTTTGTTGCCTTTGC